>NC_140991.1:221624860-221634860 GCF_052327205.1 Somniosus microcephalus
CTCCTAGTGTGAAGTTTATTCTGGGTCCCTGATGTCTGGATCTTTACTGGAACACGAGAACTTTGGTTTTTTAGGGGTTTATTGTCAGGGCCCAGGTCTGACAGAATGACTCTAGCAGATCCAGGTTCTGCTATAGACCCTCCTCAGTTGGTGAGAGCAGAACCAGGTCATCTGCATACAGGAGGAATTTAACCTTGGAGTCATATAGGGCGAGGCCAGGTGCTGTAGATTGTTCAAGTAGTTTTGCCAATTCATTTATGTAAATATTAAAGCGTGTCAGTGAGATGGGCGAGCCCTGTGCCACGCCACGCCCCTGTGAGAAATATTTTGTTTGTTTGTCTCCAATTTTAACTACACATTTATTGTTTGTATACATTGATTTAATTACATCATATGTTTTTCCCCTACACCACTTTCAATAAGTTTTAAGAATAGACCGTTGTGCCAAATAGAGTCAAAAGCCTTCTGGAAATCTATAAAGCTGCAAAAATTTTGCTTTTGTTTTGGTGGACATGTTTGTCAATTAGGGTGTGTAGGGTGAAGATATGATCCGATGTTCTATAATTTGGTAAGAATCCAATTTGGCTTTTACTCAAGACATTGTGCTCCTCAAGGAAGTTTATAAGTCTTTTGTTTATGATACTACAGAATACCTTCCCCAGGTTACTGTTTACACAGATGCCTCGATAGTTATTTGGGTCAACTTTGTCTCCACTTTTGTACATGGGCGTTATGAGCCCTTTGTTCCAGATATCAGGGAAGTAACCGACACTCAGAACCAAGTTGAAGAGTTTTAGGATAGCCAATTTCATTTTATCGTCAGTGTGTTTAATCATCTCGTTTAGGATGCCATCTGCACCGCAAGCTTTTCTTGGTCGCAGGTCCTTGAACTTTTCAAATAGCTCTTTTTCAGTGATTGGGGAGTCTAACGGGCTTTGGTAATCTTTTATGGCCAGTTCGAGCTTTTCCAATTCTTTACATATTTGATCTTGCTCTGGGCTTAGTGTGTTTTTCTGGTATAATTTTTCAAAATGGTTTTCCCATGTGTCTCCATTTTGAATGGGCAATTTGTCGTGTTGCTTTTTGTGTAATGTATTCCAGTTGTCCCAGAAACAATTAGAGTCAATAGATTCCTCAATGGAGCTGAGTTTACTCTTAATATACTGTTCTTTCTTGGTTCTGAGTGTGTTTTTGTATTGTGTTAGTGCCTGACAATAAGTAAGGCGTAATTCCTCATTTTCTGGTTGGTTGTGTTTTTGGTTTGATATTTTTCTGAATTTTTTCCTCATGTTATGACAGTCTGAATCAAACCATTTTTCGTGGTTTTGTGTTTTGGGTTTACTCTTGCGAGATTTCAAGTTCGACATTGATGACAAATTATCAAAATATTATTTAGGTTATTTACTGCCAGGTTTACGGCTTCTTTATTGTGAGTGTATGTGTTTTCCAGAAAGGTGTCCAAGAGAGACTGAGTTGATTGACTGCTAATTGCTTCCTGGTATTTTTCTGTGCTGTTTTGGGCCCATCTGTAGGATTTTTTAATGTTGTACAGCTTACTGGGCTGTGTTTCTGTGTTGGTTGTTTCTGTCCTTTTAAGATACGCAGTAATTTGACTGTGATCTGACAGTGTTGTTCGTGGTTTGACTGTGAATGCTCTGAAAGAGGATGGGTCCAGATCCGTAATCATATAGTCTACGGTGCTGAAGCCAAGAGTTGAGGAATAGGTCGATCTTCCTAGTGAGTCTCCTCTGAACCTCCCAATGACAATATACAGACCCAGGCTTTGACAGAGAGAGCTGCAGGAACTATTTTCCGTTTGCATTTGTCTGTTTGTCGTAGTTATTCCTGTGTGAATGAAAAAGGAGATCAAAATGGTTATTCCCAAATATGTAATTATTCCCGAGTACTAGTAAAGTCTGGTTCTTCACCAGTTCTTGATTTACACTACATGTCACGCTACATGTAACCCCACCTGATGTAGGGTCATCCAGACTCGAGTTGTCATTGGTTTGTTCTCTCTACACAGATGCGGCCGGACCTGCTGTGATTTCCAGCAAAAAAAATGTTTTTTTGTCTGTTTTTTGTTTTTCATACAGACCCCAGCATCTGCAACATTTGACCCTTTGTGACCCCACCTCATTGTTCTTTGATGTAATGTTTTCCTGACTAACCTGTTTGGACACCATTCACACCTTTGATTGCTGTGATTATCTCTCTGCTGAGGTGTGATAAATGGCAGTTAGAAAGATTACCTGTAATCATCTGGCATTATTCTCTGACTATATAAGCTGTGTCTTTATGCATCTCTCCACTTCACCTGACAAAGGAGCAGTGCTCCGAAAGCTTGTGATTTCAAATAAAACAGCACGGTGGCATAGTGGTTAGCACTGTTGCCTCACAGCGCCAGGGACCCGGGTTCGAATCTGGCCTCGGGTGACTGTCTGTGTGGAGTTTGCACATTCTCCCCGTGTTTGCGTGGGTTTTCTCCGGGTGCTCCGGTTTCCTCCCACAGTCCAAAGATGTGCGGGTTAGGTTGATTGGCTATGATAAATTGACCCTTAGTGTTATGGGGATTAAATACGTGGGGTTACGGGGATAGGGTGGGATATGTGTTGGTGTAGGGGTTACGGGGATCGGGTGGGATATGTGTCGGTGCAGGCTCGATGGGCCGAAATGGCCTCTATCTGCACTGTGGGGTTTCTGTGATTCTGTGATATAACCTGGTGTTGTGTGACTTCTTACATTTGTCCACCCCTGTCCAACACCGGCATCTCCACACCATGGCTACTATCGACAGCACAAACTGCCGGCTCAAAGTGGAGAGGATCTCCAAGAAGATGACGCATATCGACACAGACATCAAGTTTCTACAGAGATGCAAGAAAGCAGACAAGATCCCGAAAGGACTACAGATCACGAACCCACTCAAGTCGACCTACAACACAGACTACGCTGAGAGACTCTGCCGTCGTACCTCTCGCACACTCCTCAACCATCTTGTACACCAGCTCTACAGCAGACGCCGCAACCTCGAAACCGAGATAGAGTCCATGTTCTCAGCCTGTGCTCAGGACACAGCAGACCAGCTACGAGACACTGCCAGACAGACGAGGCAACGGAACTACACTGCCTACATGCACACCAAGAACAGGAAGCTTGAGAAACTCAGCATCACCACCAGCAGCAACCAAGCCTCCCCGGTACCATGGTTGAAACCACAGGGAAGTCCATCGTCAACTTGTCCGACCACACTCTTCAACCAGACGAAATTGAAGTTCTCAGCCAAGGGCTCAATTTCTGCCCCACCACCAAAATGGACCCCATCGGTCTCGCGGCAGACACCGAGGAATTCATCAGGAGAATGAGGCTCCGGGAATTCTTCCACAAATCCCAAGATGTCAGCAGCGAACCCAATGAGACAACCAATGATCCGGAACAGCAGACAGAGGGATCCGCAGTGCAGCAACCGAAGAAGAAAGAGTCAAATTGGACCCCTCCGGAGGGTCGCTGCCCTAAGCTTGACATATATGCTCAAGCTGTCAGGAGATGCATCAACGCCAGATTCATCAGCCGCACTCACAAGACAGTCCAGAATGTCACCCGAGCACAACGCAATGCCATCCATGCTCTGAAGACCAACCGCAACATCGTCATCAAACCAGCAGACAAAGGAGGAGCCATCGTCATACAGAACAGAACGGACTATTGCAAAGAAGCATACCGACAACTGGACAACCAGGAACACTACAGACAGTTACCCGCAGATCCGACCAAAGAACACACCCGCCAACTCAACAGACTGATCAAGACCTTCGATCCAGACCTTCTAAGCATCCTACGTGCTCTCATCCCACGTACTCCCCGCGTGGAGACTTCTACTGCCTCCCAAAGATACACAAAGCCAACACACCCGGACGTCTTATCGTATCAGGCAACGGAACCCTGTGTGAGAACTTCTCTGGATACGTCGAGGGCATCCTGAAACCCATCGTACAGGGAACCCCCAGCTTCTGTCGCGACACTACAGACTTCTTACAGAAACTCAGCACCCACTGACCAGTTGAACCAAGAACACTCCTCGCCACGATGGACGTCTCGGCACTCTACACCAGTATCCCTCACGATGACGGCATCGCTGCGACAGCCTCAGTACTCAACACCAACAACAGCCAATCTCCAGACACCATCCTACAACTCATCCGCTTCATCCTTGACCACAATGTCTTCACCTTCGACAACCAGTTCTTTACCCAAACACACGGAACAGCCATGGGGACCAAATTCGCACCCCAATACGCCAACATCTTCATGCATAAGTTCGAGCAAGACTTCTTCACTGCACAGGACCTCCAACCAACGCTATACACCAGATACATCGACGACATTTTCTTCCTATGGACCCACGGCGAAGAATCACTGAAAAGACTACATGATAACATCAACAAGTTCCATCCCACCATCAAACTCACCATGGACTACTCCTCAGAATCGGTTTCATTCTTGGACACACAAATCTCCATCAAAGACGGACACCTCAGCACTTCACTCTACCGCAAGCCCACGGAGAACCTCACGATGCTCCACTTCTCCAGCTTCCACCCTAACCACGTTAAAGAAGCCATCCCCTATGGACAAGCCCTGCGAATACACAGGATCTGCTCAGATGAGGAGGAATGCGATGGACACCTACAGATACTGAAAGACGCCCTCGTAAGAACGGGATATGACGCTCGACTCGTCGATCGAGAGTTCCGACGGGCCACAGCGAAAAATCGCATAGACCTCCTCAGAAGACAAACACAGGACACAACCAACAGAGTATCCTTCATCGTCCAGTACTTCCCCGGAGCGGAGAAACTACGCCATGTTCTTCGCAGCCTTCAACATGTCATCGATGACAATGAACACCTCACCAAGGCCATCCCCACGCCTCCACTACTCGCCTTCAAACAGCCGCCTAACCTCAAACAGACCATCGTTCGCAGCAAATTACCCAGCTTTCAGGAGAACAGCGACCACGACAACACACAACCCTGCCACGGCAACCTCTGCAAGACATGCCAGATCATCAACACAGATACCATCATCACACATGAGGACACCACCCACCAGGTACATGGTACATACTCATGTGACTCGGCCAACGTTGTCTACCTCATACGTTGCAGGAAAGGATGCCCCAGAGCATGGTACATCGGCGAGACCATGCAGACACTGCGACAACGGATGAAAGGACACCACGCAACAATCGCCAGGCAGGAGTGTTCCCTCCCAGTCGGGGAACACTTCAGCAGTCAAGGACATTCAGCTTCCGATCTTCGGGTAAGCATTCTCCAAGGTGGCCTTCGAGACACATGACAACGCAAAATCGTAGAGCAGAAACTGATAGCCAAGTTCCGCATTCATGAGGACGGCCTCAACCGGGATCTTGGGTTCATGTCACGCTACATGTAACCCCACCTGACGTAGGGTCATCCAGACTTGAGTCGTCGTTGGCTTGTTCTCTCTACACAGATGTGGCCGGACCTGCTGTGATTTCCAGCAAAAAAAATGTTTTTTTGCCTGTTTTTTGTTTTTCATACAGACCCCAGCATCTGCAACACTTGACCCCTTGTGACCCCACCTCATTGTTCTTTGATGTAATGTTTTCCTGACTAACCTGTTTGGACACCATTCACACCTTTGATTGCTGTGATTACCTCTCTGCTAAGGTGTGATAAATGGCAGCTTGAAAGATTACCTGTAATCATCTGGCATTATTCTCTACTATATAAATTGCGTCTTTATGCATCTCTCCACTTCCCCTGATGAAGGAGCAGCGCTCCGAAAGCTTGTGATTTCAAATAAAGCTGTTGGACTATAACCTGGTGTTGTGTGACTTCTTACATTTGATTTAATTACATCATATGTTTTTCCCCCTACACACTTTCAATAAGTTTTAAGAATAGACCGTCATGCCAAATAGAATCGAAAGCCTTCTGGAAATCTATAAAGCAGGCAAAAATTTTGCTTTGTTTTGGTGAACATGTTTGTCAATTAGGGTGTGTAGGATGAAAATATGATCCGATGTTCTATAATTTGGTAAGAATCCAATTTGGCTTTTATTCAAGACATTGTGCTCCTTTTTCTTTCTCTCTCTTTCTCTCTCTCTCTCTTTCTCTCCCTTTCTCTCTCTCTCTTTTTCTCTCTTTCTCTTTCTCTCTTTCTCTTCTTCCTCTTTCTCTCTCTTTCTCTCTTTTTCTCTCTCTTACTCTCTCTTTCTCTCTCTCTCTCTTTCTCTCTCTCTCTCTTTCTCTCTCTCTCTCTTTCTCTCTCTCTTTCTCTCTCTCTTTCTCTCTCTCCCTCTCCTTCTTTCTCTCTCTCTCTCTTTCTCTCTCTCTCTTTCTATCTCTCCCTCTCTCTCTTTCTATCTCTCTCTCTCTCTTTCTCTCTCTCTCTTTCTCTCTCTCTCTTTTTCCCTTTCTCTCTCTCCCCCTTTCTCTCTCTCCCTCTCTCTCTCTCTCTCTTTCTCTTTCTCTTTCCATCTCTTTCTCTCTCTTTCTCTCTTTCTCTTTCTCTTTCTCTCTTTCTCTCTTTCTCTCTCACATTCTCTTTCTCTCTTTCTCTTTCTCTCTCTCTCTTTCTTTCTCTCTTTCTGTCTTTCTTGCTCTCTCTCTCTTTCTCTTTCTCTCTTTTTCTCTCTCTCCCTTTCTCTCTCTCTTTTTCTCTCTTTCCCTTTCGCTCTTTCTCTCTCTCTTTCTTTCTCTCTCTCTCTTTCTCTTTCTCTCTCTTTCTCTCTCTCTTTCTCTCCCTCTCCCTTTCTCTCTCTCTTTCTCTCTCTCTCTTTCTCTCTCTCTCTTTATCTCTTTCTCTCTCTCTTTCTCTTTCTTTCTCTTTCTCTCCCTTTCTCTCGCTCTCTTTTTCTCTCTTTCACTTTCTCCCTCTTTCTCTCTCTCCCTCTTTCTCTCTCCCTTTCTCTCTTTCTCGCTCCCTTTATCTCTTTCTCTCTTTCTTTCTCTCCTTCTCTCTTTCTCTCTCTCTTTCTCTCTCTCTTTCTCTCTCTCTCTCTTTCTCTCTCTCTTTCTCTCTCTTTCTCTCTCTCCCTCTCCTTCTTTCTCTCTTTCTCTCTCTCTCTCTTTCTCTCTCTCTTTCTATCTCTCTCTCTTTCTCTTTCTAACTCTCTCTTTCTCTCTCTCTCTTTTTCCCTTTCTCTCTCTCTCTCCCTTTCTCTCTCTCTCTCTGTCTCTCTCTCTCTCCCACTCTCTTCCTCACTCTCTCTTCCTCTCTGTCTCTTTCTCTCTCTTTCTCTCTCTCTCTTTCTCTCTCGCTCTCTTTCTCTTTCTCTTAGCCTCTCTTTCTCTCTCTTTCTCTCTTTCTCTTTCTCTCTTTCTTTCTCTCTTTCTGTTTCTTTCTCTCTCTCTCTTTCTCTTTCTCTCTGTCTCTTTCTCTCTCTTTCTCTCTCTCTCTCTCTCTCTTTCTCTCTCTCTCTTTCTCTCACTCTCTCATTCTCTCTTTCTCTCTTTCTCTCTCTTTCTCTTTCCCTCTCTTTCCCTCTTTCCCTCTCTTTCCCTCTCTATCATTAGGGGGATAGATAGAGTTCTTTGCAGCCGAGAGCGAGAGTCCCAAAGGCTGTGTTGTCTGCCCAGTGCCAGGGTTAAGGACATCTCCTCTGGACTGGAGAGAAACTTGGAGTGGGAGGGGGAGGATCCAGTTGTCGTGGTCCATGTTGGTACCAACGACATAGATAGGACAAGGAAGGAGGTTCTGCTGAGGGAGTTTGAGCAGCTAGGGGCCAAATTAAAAAGCAGAACCACAAGGGTAATAATCTCTGGATTATTACCTGAGCCACGAGCAAATTTGGCTAGGACAAATAAAATTAGAGAGTTAAATGCGTGGCTCAAAAACTGGTGTGGGAGAAATGGTTTTTGCTTCCTGGGACACTGGCACCAGTACTGGGGCAGGAGGGAGCTGTTCCGTTGGGACAGGCTTCACTTGGCCAGTGCTGGGACTAGAGTCCTGGAGATCATATAACTAGGGCTGTAGAGAGGGATTTAAACTAACTAGTGGGGGGGAGGTTCCTAGAGAGCAAATAATAAAAATGACAACAGAGAAGGTCATAGATTTAGGTAGCAGTGGGGAAATTAAAAACCA
Organism: Somniosus microcephalus; assembly: GCF_052327205.1. Taxonomy (NCBI): domain Eukaryota; kingdom Metazoa; phylum Chordata; class Chondrichthyes; order Squaliformes; family Somniosidae; genus Somniosus; species Somniosus microcephalus. The sequence goes on from NC_140991.1 coordinate 221,632,991, forward strand.
GAGCGTGTCAGGAAGGGGAAGAAGGTATGGAGTAAAAGGTAAAGTAATAAAAAGGGCAAAAGCAGGAACTAAGTGTCACAAAACATCTTTGAAAGTTCTCTATCTGAATGCACGTAGCATTCGTAACAAAATAGACGAGTTAATGGCACAAATAATTACATATGGGTATGATCTTGTGGCCATTACAGAAACATGGCTGCAGGGTGACAATGCCTGGGAATTAAACATACCAGGTTATTTAATGATCAGGAAGGACAGGCAGGAAGGAAGGGGAGGTGGGGTGGATATGTTAATAAAGGAAGGAATCGCTGTAATACAGAGAAATGATATTGGGTCAAAAGATCAGGATAATGAAACAGTTTGGGTGGAGATAAGGAATAATAAGGGGGAAAAAACACTAGTGGGCATAGTCTATAGGCCTCCGAACAGTTGCAACTCTGTTGGACAGAGTATCAATCAGGAAATAGTTGAGGCTTGTAATAAGGGAACATCTATAATTATGGGGGATTTTAACTATCATATTAATTGGACAAATCAAATTGGGCAGGGCTGCCTTGAGGATGAGTTCATTAAGTGTGTTAGGGATGGGTTTCTTGAGCAGTATGTAACTGAACCAACCAGGGGGCAAGCAACCTTAGATCTGGTCCTGGGTAACGAGACAGGATTAATTAAAAATGTCCTAGTAAAGGATCCCCTTGGAATGAGTGACCATAACATGGTTGAATTCCATATTCAATTAGAGGGTGAGAAGGTTGGATTTCAAACAAGCATGCTAAGCTTGAAAAAAGGAGACTATGAAGGTATGAGAGCGGAATTGAGTAGAGTGGATTGGTAAAATAGATTAAAGGGAAAGACGATACATGATCAGTGGTGTACATTTAAGGAGTTATTTTACAACTTCCAAAAAATATATATTCCACTGAGAAGAAAAGGGTGTAAAAGAAAAGACAGCCATCCGTGGCTAAGTAAAGAAATTAAGGATAGTATTCGAATAAAAACAAGGGCATATAAGGTAGCCAAATCTAGTGGGAGGATAGAGGATTGGGAAAACTTTAAAAGACAGCAAAAAATAACAAAAAGATTGATTAAGAAAGGGAAGATAGATTATGAAAGTAAATTAGCAAAAAATATAAAAACAGATAGTAAGAGTTTTTATAGTTATATAAAAAGAAAAAGGGTGGCTAAAGTAAATGTTGGTCCCTTAGAGGATGAGACCGGGAAATTAATGGTGGGAAATATGGAGATGGCAAAAACACTGAATGAATATTTTATATCAGTCTTTACAGTAGAAGACACTAAGAATATCCCAACACTGGGCAAACAGGGGGCTAAAGGGGGGGAGGAGCTAAACACAATCAAAATCACTAAGGAAGTGGTACTCGGTAAAATAATGGGACTCAAGGCGGATAAATTACCTGGACCTGATGGGTTACATCCTAGGGTCTTGACGGAAGTGGCGGTAGGGATTGTGGATGCATTGGTAATAATTTTCCAAAACTCCCTGGACTCAGCAAAGGTCCCGGCAGACTGGAAAACTGCTAATGTAACACCCTTATTTAAAAAGGGCAGTAGACAGAAGGCTGGAAACTATAGACCGGTTAGCCTAACATCTGTGGTAGGTAAAATATTGGAGTCCGTTACTAAGGAGACAGTAACAGGACATTTGGATAATCATAATTTAATAGGACAAAGTCAGCATGGTTTTATGAAGGGGAAGTCATGTTTGACAAATTTGCTGGAGTTCTTTGAGGAAGTAACATATAGGGTGGATAAAGGGGAACCAGTGGACGTAGTGTATTTAGACTTCCAAAAGGCATTTGACAAGGTGCCACAAAAAAGATTATTGCTTAAGATAAAAAATCACAGGATT
>NC_140991.1:221644860-221812719 GCF_052327205.1 Somniosus microcephalus
CCTGGAAACCCAGGTGGGCCTACGTCCACTGCTGAGCAATCCTGGATGCCAAGTTTATCCTGGTGCCCAGGTCACTCTGCATTAGAGAGGCTGTTGGAGAACAAATTAGAGTCAGAAGTCCTGTTTGCTGTACCAATGTTACTTAGCTGTTGGAAAACCTGGGATCTATTGCTACAAATGTATTATATTTATCTTCAAGTAAAATAGAAATTTAAATATTGTATTGAGAAAGATCCTATAGCAACAGATTACATAGGGTATACAACACAGAAACAGGCCATTCGGCCCAATCAGTCCATGCCAGCATTTATGCTCCACTCGAGCCTCTTCCCATCTTTCCTCATCTAAATCTATCAGTACAACCCTCTATTCCCTTCTCCCTCATATGCTTGTCTAGCCTCCCCTTAAATGTATCTGTACTATTCGCTTCAACCACACCCTGTGGTAGCGAGTTCCACATTCTCACCACTCTTTGGGTAAAGAAGTTTCTTTTGAATTCTCTATTGGATTTCTTGGTAACTATCTTATATTGATGACCTCTAGTTATGCTCTTCCCCACAAGTGGAAACATTCTCTCTCTATCTCTCTCTATCCACTCTATCAAAACCTTTCATAATTTTAAAGACCTCTATTAAGTCACCCCCTCAGCCTTCTTTCTTCAAGAGAAAAGAGACCCAGCCTGTTCATCCTTTCCTGATATGTATACCCTCGCATTTCTGGTATCATCCTTGTAAATCTTATTGCCTCCATACCCTTTTTATAATATGGCGACCAGAACTGTACGCAGTACTTCAAGTGTGCTCTAACCAAGGTTCGATACCGGTTTAGCATAACTTCCCTACTTTTCAATTCTATACCTGTAGAAATAAACCTTAGTGCTTGGTTTGCTTTTTTGTGGCCTTGCTAGCCTGTGTCGCAACTTTGTGATTTGTGTATTTGTACTCCGAGATCCTTTTGTTCTTCTACCCCACCTAGACTCGCACCCTCCAAGTGATAAATGACCTCCCTATTCTTCCTACCAAAATGTAATACCTCACATTTATCTGTGTTGAACTTCATTTGCCAATTATATGCTCATTCTGCAAGTTTATTAATGTCCTCCTGTAATTTGTTGCAGTCCTCCTCAGTATTGACTATCCCCCCTAATTTGGTGTCATCTGCAAATTTAGAAATTGTGTTTTTGATTCCAAAGTCTAAATTGTTAATATAAATTGTGAACAACAGTGGTCCCAGCACTGATCCTTGTGGAATACCACTACCCACCTTCTGCCACCTTTTACCCCTACTCTCAGTTTTCTGTCTTGAAGCCAGCCAGCTACCCATTATGCTACTTATCTATCCCCTGACTCTGCATTCCCTGACCTTGTTCATTAGTCTATTATGGGGTACCTTATCAAAGGCCTTTTGAAAATCTAGATAAATTACATCTACTGCATTATCATTGTCTACTCTCTCTGTTACCTCTTCAAAAAATTCATTGAGATTGGTCAAGCAAAACTTTCCCTTTTGAAATCCATGTGGACTATTCATTACTATGTTTTTGGTTTCTAGATGTTCTTCTATTTTCTCCTTTAGTAGGGATTCCATTATTTTTCCTACCTCTGATGTTAAGCTGACTGGTCTATAATTCCTTGGACATGTTCTGTCCCCCTTCTTAAATATCGGTATTACATTAGCTATCCGCCAGTCCTCTGGCACTACACCTTTTCCTAACGAATTATTAAATGGGCCAGAAATTCGTGACCAAATGCGTGAGTACGGTCGGGGTACTCACGCATCTGGCCATGGGAAATGCCGGCGTTCAGCATGCACAGCACATGCGGGGAACGCCGGCATTTCCAGACCTCGGAACGAAGGGGTTCATAGGCACAGCGCGTGCGACTGCACAGGCAGCGCTTGCGCAGTGAACTTCGTAGATTTCATTCATGGATTCAGTGAGGGTAAGTCCTTACAAGTTACACTTGAAAAAAGCAGGTGTAAAGTTGTTCCAAGGCTGCGGAGGAAGATATATTTTATCGTGGAGCTTCTGAAAGGCAATATTTTTGTTTGGGAAAGGGAGGGAAGTTATTTTAAGAAATTTTAAGTAAGTTTTAAAGTTTAAATTTTTTTTTTTAAACGAGTTTTCAGAACGGTAGGTAGAAGGAGCAATTGTGGCTGTGTGAATGGAATGTGAAAATGAGTGTTCTAAAATGAGTAATGTAACATTTCCAGCACTTTTAAGAAAGAAACTTTTCATCAGTAATAATTAATTATGTATGTATGTCCGCATATATTCCTTTACGTATATGTATGTATGTTTTATATTCCTTTACTTATGTGTATGAATGTATGTTTTTAATTATGATTTTTCAATAAGTTACTTTCTCTGAAAGTCATAATTAAATAATACATTCATACACATAAGTAAAGGAATATATACATAACACGCAAAGGAATATATACAGACATACATACTTTCAGAAGCTCCACAATAAGAAATATCTTCCTCCGCAGCCTCTGGAGCAACTGTACCCATGCTTTTTTCATGTGTAAGTTGTAAGGACTTGACCTCACTGAAAGCATGATTGAAAGCGGCGAATTTTACTGCGCACGCGTTCTGCCTCTGAACCCCTTCGTTCAGAGGACAGGAAATGCCGGTTTTCCCCGCATGCGCTGTGCATGCTGAAAACTGGCATTTCCTCCGGCCAGACGCGTAAGTACCCCGACCGTACTCGCGCATTTGGAAGGGAATTACTGGGCCAACATTTTACATGTCAATAAAATGAAAAATTTAACAATTGCACGATTTGCCCCCTCGCATCTGCGACTGAGGGTCCAAGGAGGTGCATTGCGCAGGAGGTCATCGTCGTACGTATCCTCACACTGTTCCCTTTCGGGAACTGTATGAAGTGGTGGAAGGATTTATGGCCGTGATTAACGCTCATTCCGTAACCGTAACCATCTCTGAACCAGCCATTAGGGTGGTTAGTCCTATGGCGTGAGGGTTTTACGGGCTCCCACAACCCATCTGAGGGGGGGTGCACCCACACCCACGGACTCAAGTATCCCGCTGGATGTCCACCCAGGATTTATAGTTGGAGCTCCGACTCCACTTGCCGGGACTGTCTGGAGTGGGGTGCGAAACCCTACTCCTTCTGGCCCAGCGGCGGGGATGCTTACTGCTACGCAAAAGGCCCACTCCGCACAAAAGGTGACACCCATACGTTTCCTGCGCCTTTTCCCTCCCCGTGACTGGAGCCCTATGCTGCCACTTGAAAGACCAAGCTATCATCTGCCCTTTTTGCGGCGCCTTTGACTTCTCATTACCAATGATGAGCAGGTGCTGCGCCTCCACCTCCTTGAGGAGATTGCTGAGGTCATCATCAGTTCAATTGTGAGTTCTTTTAATGCCGTGAATTGTGCTCATTCCAGCCATTTCACGTTGCTAATCGGATTGGGCCTTTGGCATAGCGGTAGGATCCCCGCCGCTGGGCCAGATCAGGGTAGGGTTTCGAACCCCGCTCCAGACAGTCCCGGCAAGTGGAGTCGGAGCTCCGGCTCTAAATTCTGGGTTGACATCCAGTGGGATATTTGCGTCCGTGGGTGTGGGTGGCCCCCCCTCCTTGTATAGCTTGTGGGAGCCCGTAAAACCCTCCCGCCATAGGACTAACCGCCCTAATGGCTGGTTCAAAGATGGTTACGGTCACGGAATGAGCGTTAATCATGGCCATAAATCCTTCCACCACTTCATACAGTTCCCCAAAGGGAACAGTGTGAAGACACGTATGACGACGACATTGCTAAATAAATAAATGGAATTTAAAAAATTCTTTTAGGTCTTTTAAAACTCTTTAAATTGCTTTAATTCTGTTTAAAACTACTTCAGATTCTTCAAAATAATGTAAACGTTTTTAAAAGTTTATAAAAGTTACCAAAATCTTCAAAAAACTTCCAAAAACCTATTTAAACTGCTGCTTTGCATGTAAAAATGCTTAGCAGCTTGGCAGAAACATTGGGGGCATGTCCTGTTAAACTGAGACCTCAAGGGGCGTGTCTCAGTTGCACAGCGCGCTACAGGCTTCGCGCTGGCTGCACTCCTGGGCGGCGTGACGTCATACGCTGCCCGGGATTCTTCTTTTTGAAACACGAATTCCAGGCGTCCCTGGAGGTGATCGGCAGGCGCGTCGGGTAAGTGCAAATCGGGACCTTGCACGCGCGGCAAGCCCCGTTCATGAATTTCTGGCCCAATATGTGTAGTAATACCTCTGCTATCTCTTCCCTAGATTCTTTTAAAATGTGTGGATACAATCGATCTAGACCAAGGGTTTTATCCTCTTTGAGTTTGATTTAGTTTATTTAATATATCCCCTCTTTTTATTTTAAATGCACTTATCTCATTACTTATCCCATCATCCAATGCCATGTCCACCTGTTCTTTCTCGCTGGTAAATACTAAAGCTAAATAATTATTTAATGTTTCTGCCATCTCTCTATCATTGCCTGTGGTATTATCCTGTCTATCCCTTAATGGCCCTACTCCCATCCCAACCTTCCTTTTTTTATTGATGTGCCTGTAAAATATTTTACTATTTTGTTTTATGTTCCTTGATAATTGAATTTCATAATTCCTCTTTGCCTTCCTAATTGTTTTTTTACTTCTCTCCTAATCTCTTCATATTCTCCCTTATCATGCACTCCCCTGCTGTCTGTGTACTTAATGTATGTCTCTTTCCTTACACTCAATTATTTATTTATGGCTTTATTCATCCATGGAGTCTCATTACTGTTTAGTTTGTTCTTTCCTTTTAGTGGAATATATTTTTTCCTGCACTCTGTTGAACACCATTTTAAATGTTTGCCATTGTTGTTCTACATCGTTGTTTGCCAATATTGTTGCCCATTTTATTTTCCCAAGTTCTATTCTCAGCCCCTCAAAATCAGCTTTTCTCCAATCTATTACCCTGGTTTTTGTAGTGTCCGAGTATAAATAATACACGGACTGCAGGAGAACAATAATAAAAGGTATTTACTGAACAGAGGGTGACTTAAGACTGAAGTACAGAAGCCTGCTATGGTTTTATATACAGGGGTGGTCACTGCCGGTACTGCAGTATAGAATCAGTTCTTCTCTTAAAGGTACATACACAACAATTCCTCCCCTTTTAGATAAACAGTACATAACATTCATTTAACAACTAAATAATAACTAATTACAATTACAATTTTCTCTGTACTATATACATCAACTGAAATAATCCTTTATAAGTTCAGTCTTTGAGGAGGCTTCCTGATCCTGACTGGATAGCGCCTTTCTTGAGTATCCTGTTCTTGCGGTGGAGTCGATTCTGGCTCATTGTCATTGGTTGGTTCATCAGCTTCCAATACCACTGCTTCTGAGGTAGACACAATCTGTACTTCGGGTTGATTACCAGGTGCACCTGCTCGTGGTATGGGTTTGGCTTGTTCTTGTGACTCTAGAATCTGGTCAGCATGGCATCTCACGATGCTCTCTCCAACGTCCACTGTGTACATTAGTGATCCCTGCTATGTGCATATCGTTCCTGGCTGCCATTTTTCTGTTCGGTAGTCGCGGGCCAAGACTGGTTGCCCTATCTTGAAGCTCCTGGTTGGCTTCTCATTTATGTGCTGGAATTGCTTATCCTCAACATCTCATCTTATGTTTGGTTTGAGCAAATCCAGGCGACATCTTAGCCTTCGGTTGAAGAACATTATGGCTGGAGCTTGGTTGGTGACTGCATGTGTCGCATTCCGGTAAGCAAACAAGAAATTATCCACCTTGTGTTGTAGTGTTATGTCGTCATTATACATTGCCTTTATTGCCTTTTTAAAGGTCTGAACAAACCTTTCAGCCAATCCATTTGTGGCTGGATGATATGGGGCAGATGTGTAATGCTTCACCCCATTATTCCTCAGAAACCTCCGGAAATCCTCTGACACAAACTGTGGCCCATTGTCGGAGCAAATCTGTTCTGGCAAGCCATTCCTGGTGAAGATGGTCCGTAGGACTGCAATAGTTTTCTCCGTGGTGGTGGAGGGCATTTTGATGACCTCTGGCCATTTCGAATGGGCGTCCACAGTGATTAGGAACATTGAGTCCATAAATGGACCAGCAAAATCAATGTGCACCCGTTGCCATGGAGATGAGGGCCACTCCCATGGATGTAGCAGGGCCTGTGGTGGAGCGTTTTGGACCTTCTGGCATCCTGTGCATCTCTTGGTCATATCCTCGATTTCTTTATCGATTCCCGGCCACCACACAAATGCCCTGGCTAGGTTCTTCATTTTTACCCCTCCCAGATGACCCTCATGAAGTTCATTGAGCACTCTATCTCTCAACTTGGGTGGAATTACCACTCGGGATCCACACATCAAGGTCCCCCGGCACACTGACAGCTGTTCTCTCCTTGGCAAGAATGCTGGCAACAGTGAGTCGCCATGTGCTGGCTATCCCTTCACCGTCAAATCATAGACCCGAAAGAGTGTCGGGTCATTTCGGGTTTCCTTCTCTATACTTGAGTTTGTAACAGGTAGACATTCGACTATGGTCGCATGGAATATCTCAACAGGGTCCACTCCAGGTGCTTCCTCTACCGTAGGCAACAGTAGGCGTGACAGCCCATCAGCGTTTCCATGCTGTTTCGTACCCTTGTACTCTATGTCGTACTGATGTGCCCCTAGAAAAAGTGACCATCTTTGCAGCCGTTGCGCCGTCATCACCGGAACGCCCTTCTTTGGGTTAAAAATGGAGACCAGGGGCTGATGATCAGTCAGTAGGGTGACTTTCTGCCCGTGCAGATAGTGATTGAAATTCTTCACCCCCCCACACCAGGCTGAGGGCCTCCCTGTCAATCTGGGTGTAGTTACGCTCGGCTGAGGTTAACGAGCGCGACGCAAAGGCTATTGGCCTCTCTGAACCGTCAAGGAATTTGTGTGGCAGCACCGCTCCGATGCCGTAGGGAGACGCATCACATGCTAACCGAATCGGTAGTGTTGGATTGCAGTGGGCCAATACTTCTTTTGAAGTGATTAGGCATTTACATTTCTGAAAGGCACGCTTACACTCATCACTCCATTTCCATGTTACTCCAGTTTGCAGTAGGGCGTTCAGTGGGTGCAGAATTGTAGATAAATTCGGCAAGAACCTATGGTAGTAGTTCACCAACCCGAGGAACGACCTCAGTTGCGACACAGCCTTGACTACAGCCTCAATCTTGTCTGGCAACTTATGCAACCCTTCCTCATCAATCATGTGGCCACAATACGAGATTTGTCTCCTGAAGAACTCGCATTTGGGGCGGTTGGCTCGTAGCCCATATTCCTGTAATCTCGTGAGCACCTGCTCCAGGTTGGCAAGGTGTTCACTGTCATTTTCGCCCGTAACCAGAATGTCGTCCAAATAACACTGGGTCCCCAGGATCCCTTGCAGGACTTGTTCCATCGCCGTCTGCCAAATAGCCAGGGCTGATGCTACCCCGAATACCAGTCGATTGTACTGGTAAAGGCCTTTGTGAGTGTTTATCGTGAGGTATTTCCTAGATGCTTCTTCCACCTCCATTTGTAGATACGCTTGGGCCAGATCAATCTTTGTAAAGCGTTTCCCTCCAGATAGTGAGGCGAAAATATCTTCTATCCGTGGAAGTGGATATTGTACTGTGTGCAGGATTGGGTTCACAGTCACCTTGAAGTCCCCACAGATGCGAACCTTCTTCGGTTCCCCAGGCGTGCTGCTCAATGATTTCTTCATTACAGGAATGATGGGTGTGGCCCACTCGCTCCAGTCCACCTTGGACAGCACACCCGAATGCTCCAGGCTCTCCAGCTCTGCTTCAACGGCTGGGCGGATCGCGTAAGGTACCGGTCTGGCCTTAAAAAATGTTGGGTTTGCGTTATCTTCAATTTTTATCATTGCCATTACTCCTTTTAGAGTCCCAAGTCCTTGTTGGAACACCTCTTTCGCGTCAGTTAGAATTTTTGACAGTCGTCCAGGTGTGATGTCATCATCCTTTTTATCAGTCACAGTTAGCGCCTGAATGGAATGCCAATCCAATTGTATTTTTCGGATCCATTCACGTCCCAATAATGGTGGTCCTCCATCTGGTAGTATATATAGATACAGTTTCTGTGTTTCCTTGCCGTTGTATTCAACTGGCATCCTTAGTTTTCCTCTGGGGTAGACTTTTTGCCCCGTGTATGTCTTCAATGCAATGGACGTGTCCTTCAAGGGTATGTGTGAGAATAGCCGCTCATAGTCTCGTCGATTCATGACAGTTAGGGCTGATCCTGTGTCCAATTCCATCTTTACTGGGGACCCTGCTATCATGAGGGTGACCCAAATGGTTCGGTGATCCTCCTTTGCGATCACGTTGTGTAACTTTAGAAAACTTAGGCCTAGAAATTTATTAAGGCGCTGCCAGCTTTGCGGCCAGTTACCGCCTAAAGAGGGCTTCTGCGCCAAAAATGAGTTTGCGCTGATATTCAGCGCCGCGGTATTGGCGGCGGTAGCCGTTAGCGCTGCGCCGGCACCGATGACGTCATCGGTGTGCGCAGTGCCCCGGTTCCGCCCCGAAACCAGCCCGATCCCCATATTTAGTAGCATCCGCCTCCTCCGAAGCGGCCGCAAACAGCGACCAGAAAACGGGGCCGTGCTGTAGCCTTAGTGGGGCGCTTTAAAGGGGAAGGTGCAGCCGGCCGCTTTTTCGGCGGCCGCCTGCCCGCACCTCCTTCCCTGGCCTCCTCCACCCCCCCCCGCGGCATTGCCGGCTGCTTTCTGCGAACCCGGCACTTCTCCGTGGTGCCGGGTTCATTTGCCGGCACTCTCCAGCGGCGATCTCCCCATTGCAGGCAGCTCCCCCTTAAGAGAAGGAGGAGGCCTGCAGTACCGCAGCCTGCCGCTCCGCAGCGGCTGGCGCAGCGGCGCCAAGAGCGCTGAAATTCAGTGTCAGCGCCCCAAGCGGAAGCGGGCACACCCTGGTATAGCGCCCGGTTCTGAATTGGGGCGCAAACACTGAATATCTGACGATCGCTAATGGCTTCCCGCCCAGCGCTAACTTTTGGGCGCGAGCGAGCTGGCCGCCCCAAAGTGAATTTCTAGTCCTTAGTCTCCTGCTCCCGGAGTCCTTATCACTCTCCTGATCTTCCGAACTACTGTCTGTCAATTTCTTTACTTTCTTGTACTTTTTCTTAGTAGTTCTTTTAGTGTTGGTTTTCTTTCCCGACCTGCAGACTCTTGCTATGTGTCCCATTTTCCCACATTGCCTGCATACTTTGTCCTTAAACCAGCAGTCCTTCTGATCATGGGTTGTTCTGCCGCAGCGATAGCACTTTTCTGCTCCATACACCATTTCGTTAGTGCTGTATTCTTGTGGTTTCTGTTGTATTTCCGCAGCTCCCCGTGCTGCTGCTTCGTAGGATACTGCCACGCTGAAAGCCTGTTCTAGCGTCAGGTCCTTTTCCGAAAGTAGTCATTTCTGGGTTCCTTCACTCTGGAGCCTGCAGACAAACTTATCCTGTAAGGTTTCTGCCAGTCCTGCTCCGAACTGGCAGTGCTTCGACAACTTGCGTAGTTCCGTAAGATAGTCAGCATTGCTCTCATCTTTGTGCTGGTTTCTTTTATGGAACTTGAATCTTTCTGCTATCAGCAGCGGTGTAGGGTTTAGGTGTTCCTGTAAGATATTAACAATCTCTTCAAAACTTTTCTCCATTGGTTTAGCTGGGATAATTAAATTCCGCAATAGGCCATACGTTCTCGCGCCCATCAAATTTAATAATACCGACACCTTCTTTCCACCGGCCACCTCATTTGCCTTGCAGTACACTTCAATTCTTTCCACATACGTGGTCCAGTCTTCTACCTCGTTGTCGAAAGCAGTGATACTGCCACTTTTCGGCATCTTTGGTGATTTAAAATGGCGCCTCCCGCGCTTTTGCTTCTTCACCAATGGATTAAAATGGCGCCTCCCGCGCTTTTCCTTCTTCCCCAATGGAATAAAATGGCGCCTCCCACGCTTTACCTTCTTCCCCTTGCTGCCACACTGCTCCTAGCATTCTGCAGGGTAATGGCGGCGACCCGCGGCTTTGGCGCGTCTCACTTTTCCTTCCCCTCGTTTTATTTTCGCTACGCTGCCCGGTTCTTGAGCACCGACCACGCCCTGTGCGCTCCACCCTCTCTCTCTCTCTTTTACTCCCGACGACGCTGCACGGCCCCTTTGCAGAGCCGCTCAATCGAGCTCGAGCCCGCCGCAGTCCGGAAGGGTCAGCACACTACCTGCTACCAGCACGATTTGCTGGAACACCTTGACTGGGGAGCCAAGCCCAGCTCTCCACAGCCTCTCCTGCAACTCTCCAAACTCCGATGGATCCTTGGGCGGTTGCCCACGGTCGACGCCCATTGTTCTGACTTCGACCTCCAAGAAGCTTCTTCTCAGGGAAAGATCCCCGTGAGGTGATGCAGTACTGCAGGTGAGTTCGAACCTGTTCGTCGCCAATGTAGTGTCCGAGTATAAATAATACATGGACTGCAGGAGAACAATAATAACAGGTATTTACTGAACAGAAGGTGACTTAAGACTGAAGTACAGAAGCCTGCTATGGCTTTATATACAGGGGTGGTCACTGCCGGTACTGCAGTATAGAATCAGTTCTTCTCTTAAAGGTACATACACAACAGTTTTTGTCATACTTATGTCCTTCTCAATTATCATCTTAAAGTGTATTATATTATGGCCACTATTGCCTAGATGTGCCCCTACTTTTACTTCCCTTATCTGCTCTGGTTCATTCCCCATTACTAGATCCAATAGAGAATCCTCCCTTTTTGGGCTTTTTACATATTGGGTTAGAAAGGAGTCCTGTACATATTGTAGGAACTCCATTCCTTTATCCCCTTTACCTACCTCTTCTGTCCAATTAATCTCGGGGTGGTTGAAATCCTCCATGATTATTATTCTATGTTTTTTACTCATTTCCCTAATTTGTCTGCATATTTCCTCTTCCACCTCCCTCCTATTATTAGGTGGACTACCCCTATTAGTGTGATTGATCCTTTATTGGCCCAGTAATTCCGTTCCAAACGCGTGAGTACGGTCGGGGTACTCACGCGTCTGGCCGGAGGAAATGCCGGTTTTCAGCATGCACAGCTCATGCGGGGAAAACCGGCAATTCCTGTCCTCTGAACAAAGGGGTTCAGAGGCACAGCGCGTGCGACTGCACAGGCAGCGCGTGCGCAGTGAACTTCGTCGATTTCATTCATGGATTCAGTGAGGTTAAGTCCTTACAACTTACACATGAAAAAAGCATGTGTAAAGTTGCTCCAGAGGCTGCGGAGGAAGATATATTTTATCGTGGAGCTTCTGAAAGGCAATATTTTTGTTTGGGAAAGGGAGGAAAGTTATTTTAAGAAATGCTGAGGTAAGTTTTAAAGTTTAATTTTTTTTTTTTAAACGGGTTTTCAGTACTGTAGGTAGAAGGAGCAATTGTGGCTGTGTGAATTGAATTTGCTGTGTTTATTAAATGTGAAAATGACTGTTCTAAAATGAATAATGTAACATTTCCAACATTTTTAAGAAATAAACTTTTCATCAGTAATATATTCTTTTAAGTAATTATGTATGTATGTCCGTATATATTCCTTTACGTATATGTATGTATGTATATATTCCTTTACTTATGTGTATGAATGTATGTATTTAATTATGATTTTCCAATAAGTTACTTTCTCTGAAAGTCACAATTAAATACATACATTCATACACATAAGTAAAGGAATATATACATACATACATATATGCAAAGGAATATATACAGACATACATACATAATTACTTAAAAGAATATATTACTGATGAAAAGTTTCTTTCTTAAAAATGTTGGAGTCATTTTCACATTTAATAAACACAGCAAATTCAATTCACATAGCCACAATTGCTCCTTCTACCTACAGTACTGAAAACCCGTTTTAAAAAACAAAAATAAACTTTAAAACTTGCCTCAGCATTTCTTAAAATAACTTTCCTCCCTTTCCCAAACAAAAATATTGCCTTTGAGAAGCTCCACGATAAAATATATCTTCCTCCGCAGCCTCTGGAGCAACTGTACTCATGCTTTTTTCATGTGTAAGTTGTAAGGACTTAACCTCACTGAAAGCATGAATGAAACTGGCGAATTTTACTGCGCACGCGCTGCCTGTGCAGTTGCACGCATTCTGCCTCTGAACTTTTAAATGTTAACTAGCTATTTTCTACTTTTCAAACATTTGTAACCATGAATAGTTCAGAAAAAAATTTGTAAACAGTTTAAAGTGACTTTTCCTTGTTTCTTAGTGCAATTAAGACATTGAAGATGTTAACTACCTATTTTCAACTTTTCAAACATTCGCAAACATAAATAGTTTGGAAAAAACTTTGTAAACAGTTTAAAGTAACTTTTTTTGGTTTCTTAGTGCAATAAAGACATTCAAAGTGGAAACTAGCTATTTTCTAATTTTCAAACAGTTGTTGTAAAAATACTTTTGCTCCAATAAAAGTTGAATTTTTTTTCAAAGTGACTGCAGGCTGTACTGTTTAAACGAAAAGGTTACATATCCTTTCAGTCAGAAATATACATTTCAATGAGTCATAGAGTCATAGAGTCATAGAGTTATACAGCACAGAAAGAGGACCTTCGGCCCATCGTGTCTGCGCCGACCATCAATCCCTGTCCAGTCTAATCCCATTTTCCAGCATTTGGTGCATAGCCTTGTATGCAATGGCATTTCAAGTGCTCATCCAAATGCTTCTTGAATGTTATGAGGGTTCCTGCCTCTACCACCCTTTCAGGCAGTGAGTTCCAGATTCCAACCACCCTCTGGGTGAAAAAGTTCCTCCTCAAATCCCCTCTAAACCTCCTGCCCCTTACCTTGAATCTATGCCCCCTTGTTATTGACCCCCCTACTAAGGGGAAAAGTTCCTCTTTATCTACCCTATCTATGCCCCTCATCATTTTGTACACCTCAATCAGGTCCCCCCTCAGCCTTCTTTGCTCCAAGGAAAACAACCCCAGCCTGTTTAGTCTTTCTTCATAGCTGAGGCGCTCCATCCCAGGTAACATTCTGGTGAATCTTCTCTGCACCCTCTCCAAAGCAATCACATCCTTCCTATAGTGAGGCGACCAGAACTGCACACAGTACTCCAGCTGTGGCCTCACCAGCGTTTTGTACAGCTCCATCATAACCTCCCTGCTCTTATATTCTATGCCTCGGCCATTGAAGGCAAGTATCCCATATGCCTTTTTAACCACCTTATCTACCTGTTCCGCTGCCTTCAGGGATCTATGTACACGTACACCAAGGTCCCTCTGACCCTCTGTACTTCCTAGGGTCCTACCACTCATTGTGTATTCCCTTGCCTTATTTGTCCATCCAAAATGCATCACCTCACACTTTTCAGGGTTAAATTCCATTTGCCACTTTTCCGCCCATCTGACCAACCCGTTTATATCGTCCTGTAGCCTGAGGCTTTCCTCCTCGCAATTTACCACCCCACCAATTTTCGTGTCATCTGCGAACTTACTGATCATACCTTTTACATTCTCATCCAAATCATTTATGTAGATCACAAACAGCAAGGGTCCCAGCACCGATCCCTGAGGTACCCCACTGGACACAGGCTTCCAGTCACAAAAGCAACCTTCGACCATCACCCTCTGCCTCCTGCCACTCAGCCAGTTTAGGACCCAATGCGCCAAGGCACCCTGGATCCCATGGGCTCTTACCTTCTTGACCAGTCTCCTATGCGGGACTTTGTCAAAATCTTTACTGAAATCCATGTAAACCACATCCACAGCATTTCCCTCATCCACACACCTAGTCACCCCCTCGAAAAATTCAATCAGATTGGTCAGACATGATTTACCCTTGACAAAGCCATGCTGACTATCCCCGATTAATCCTTGCCTCTCTAAGTGGAGCCTAATTTTGTCCCTCAGAATTTTTTCCAATAATTTCCCTACCACAGATGTTAGGCTCACTGGCCTGTAATTCCCTGGTTTATCCCTGCTACCCTTCTTGAATAATGGTACTACGTTAGCTGTTCTCCAGTCCTCTGGTACATCCCCTGTGGCCAGAGAGGTTCTGAAAATTTGTGTCAGAGCCCCTGCAATCTCCTCCTTTGCCTCACACAACAGCCTGGGATACATCTCGTCCGGGCCTGGGGATTTATCCACTTTTTGGCCTGCTAAAACCGCTAGTACCTCCTCCCTTTCGATGCTAATATGTTCAAGTATGTCACAGTCCCCTTGCCCGATTTCTATGTCTACATCGTCTTTCTCCATAGTGAACACAGATGCAAAAAATTCATTTAAAACCCCGCCTACATCATCTGGCTCTACACACAGATTGCCACTTTGGTCCCTAATGGGCCCTGCCCTTTCCCTGGTTATCCTCTTGCCCTTAATATACTTATAAAACATCTTAGGATTTTCCTTTATTTTGCTCGCCAGTGTTATTTCATGGCCCCTCCTCGCTCTCCTAATTTCTTTTTTAAGTATCCCCCTGCACTTTTTATACTCCTCTAGGGCTTTCTCTGTCTTTAGTGTTTTGTAACTACCAAAAGCCCCCCTTTTTTTCCTAATGCATTTTTGTATATCCCTTGTCATCCAAGGTTCCCTTTGCTTGTTGGTCCCACCCTTGACCTTTACAGGAACATGTTGGCGTTGTACTCTCTCTATTTCCCTTCTGAAAGTCTCCCACTGCTTTGATGTGGATTTTCCTATAAGTAGCTGCTCCCAGTCCACTTTGGCCAGATCCTGCCTTATCATATTAAAATCGGCCTTTCCCCAATTTAGAACCCTTATTTCCAGGCCGTCTTTGTCTTTTTCCATGACCACCTTAAATCTCACCGAATTATGGTCACTGTCGCCAAAATGCTCTCCTACTGACATTTCCACCACTTGCCCGGCTACATTCCCTAGAATTAAGTCCAGTACCGCCCCCTCTCTTGTAGGACTTTCTACATGTTGGCTCAAAAAGCTCTCCTGGATGCACTTTAAGAATTCTGCACCCTTTAAGCCTTTCACACTCTGGCTATCCCAATTAATATTGGGGAAGTTGAAATCCCCCACTATTATTACCCTATTATTTTCGCACTTCTCTGAGATTTGCCTACATATCTGTTCCTCTATCTCCCCCTGACTGTTTGGGAGCCTATAGTACACTCCCAGCAAAGTGCTTGCCCCCTTTTTGTTTTTAAGTTCTACCCATATGGCCTCATTAGAGGAACCCGCTAATATATCATCCCTCCTTACAGCAGTAATTGATTCCTTAATTAATATTGCGACACCCCCTCCCCTTTTACACCCCCCTCTGTCTCGCATGAAGATTCTATACCCCGGAATATTGAGCTGCCAGTCCTGACCCTCCCTCAACCATGTCTCCGTGATAGCAACAATATCGTACTCCCATGTGTTCAACAACAACTTTAGTTCATCCACCTTATTTGCAAGACTCCTTGCATTAAAATAAATGCCTTCCAGCCTTGCCATATTCCCTTTTGCCTTCACATATTTGCTCTGCCTTCCCAGCTGACTTGTTTTTTCCTCCGTATTTGGCTGTAAATCACCCCCTACTATAGTTCCACTCTGTATCCCATCCCCCTGCCAAGTTAGTTTAAACCCCCCCCAGCAGTGCTAGCAAACCTCCCCGCAAGGATATTGGTCCCCCTCTGGTTCAGGTGTAAACCGTCCGACTTGTACAAGTCCCACCTTTCCCAGAAGCAGACCCAGTGATCCAGGAAACTAAAGCCCTCCCTCCTGCACCATCCCTTTAGCCACGCATTCATCTGTTCTATCTTCCTATTCCTATACTTACTAGCACGTGGCACCGGGAGTAATCCAGAGATTACAACCTTTGAGGTCCTGCTCTTTAATCTTCTACCTAGCTCCCTAAATTCTTGCTGCAGGACCTCATCCCTCTTTTTACCTATGTCGTTGGTACCAATGTGGACCACGACCTCTGGCTGTTCACCCTCCCCCTCCAGAATGCCCTGCAGCCGCTCAGTGACATCCTTGACCCTGGCACCAGGGAGGCAACAAACCATCCTGGATTCATGTCTACGGCCACAGAAACGCCTATCTGTTCCCCTTACTATAGAATCCCCTACCACTATTGCTCTCCCACTCTTTTTCCTCCCTTCCTGGGCAGCAGGAGCACCCCCAGTGCCAGGAAGTTGGCTGCTGCTGCCTTCCCCTGGTGAGTCATCCCCCTCAACAGTATCCAAAGCGGTATACCTGTTTGAGAGGGGAATGGTCACAGGGGTCTCCTGCACTACCTGCCTGCTTCTATTGCTCCGCCTGGTGGTCACCCATTTCCTTTCTTCCTGTGCAGCCCTACCCTGCGGTGTGACCAACTCACTAAACGTGTTATCCACGACCCTCTCAGCATCGTGAATGCTCAACAACCCATCCACCCACAGCTCCAGCGCCTCAATGCGGTCTGCTAGTAGCTGCAGCTGGATGCATCTCCGGCACACGTGGTCATCAGGGGCACCGGGGTCCCTGAATTCCCACATCGAGCAAGAGGAGCATATCACGGGGCTGGGCTCTCCTGGCATGACCTTCCCTTTAATTAATTTAAATTAATTCACTATCACCAATTAAAGATATCTCTAAGGCACTTGTATAGTCCACCAACAGTCCCTGCTATACCAGAAAAGACCCTAGTAACTATAAACTACAGAGTTAAAGTTTTAAAAAAGAGAAATACTCACCAACCAATCACTTACCTGCTCCCTGATGAAAAAAGCAAAGACAACATTTAACATGTCAATAAAATGAAAAATTTAACAATTGCACGATTTGCCCCCTCGCATCTGCGACTGAGGGTCCAAGGAGGTGCATTGCGCAAGAGGTCATCGTCGTACGTATCCTCACACTGTTCCCTTTCGGGAACTGTATGAAGTGGTGGAAGGATTTCTGGCCACGTTAACGCTCCTTCCGTGACCATAACCATCTTCATACCAGCCATTAGGGTGGTTAGTCCTATGGCGTGAGGGTTTTACGGGCTCCCACAACCCATCTGAGGGTGGGGGGGCCACCCACACCCGCGGACGCAAGTATCCCGCTGGATGTCCACCCAGAATTTATAGTTGGAGCTCCGACTCCACTTGCCGGGACTGTCTGGAGCGGCGTTCGAAACCCTACTCCTTCTGGCCCAGCGGCGGGGATGCTTACCACTACGCAAAAGGCCCACTCCGCGCAAAAGGTGACACCCATACGTTTCCTGCGCCTTTTCCCTCCCCGTGACTGGAGCCCTATGCTGCCACTTGAAAGACCAAGCTATCATCTGTCCTTTTTGCGGCGCCTTGGACTTCTCATTACCAATGATGAGCAGGCGCTGCGCCTCCACCTCGTTGAGGAGATTGCTGAGGTCATCATCAGTTCAATTGTGAGTTCTTTTAATGCTGTGAATTGTGCTCATTCCAGCCATTTCACGTTGCTAATCGGAGTGGGCCTTTGGCGTAGCGGTAGGATCCCCGCCGCTGGGCCAGACGGGGTAGGGTTTCGAACCCCGCTCCAGACAGTCCCGGCAAGTGGAGTCGGAGTTCCGGCTCTAAATTCTGGGTTGACATCCAGTGGGATATTTGCGTCCGTGGGTGTGGGTGGCCCCCCCTCCTTGTATAGCTTGTGGGAGCCCGTAAAACCCTCCCGCCATAGGACTAACCACCCTAATGGCTGGTACAAAGATGGTTATGGTCATGGAAGGAGTGTTAATCACGGCCATAAATCCTTCCACCACTTCATACAGTTCCCCAAAGGGAACAGTGTGAAGACACGTACGATGACGACGTTGCTAAATAAATAAATGGAATGAAAAAAATTCTTTCAGGGCTTTTAAAAGTCTTTAAATTGCTTTAATTCTGTTTAAAACTACTTCAGATTCTTCAAAATAATGTAAACATTTTAAAAAGTTTATAAAAGTTACCAAAAGCTTCATAAAAATACCAAAAACCTATTTAAAATGCTGCTCTCCATGTAAAAATGCTTTGCAGCTTGTGAGAAACATTGGGGGCGTGTCCTATTAAACTGAGACCTCAAGGGGCGTGTCTCAGTTGCACAGCGCGCTCCAGGCTTCGCGCTGGCTGCACTCCTGGGCGGCGTGACGTCAGACGCTGCACGGGATTCTTCTTTTTCAAAAAGGAATTCCAGGCGTCCCTGGAGGTGAACGGCAGGCGCGTCGGGTAAGTGCAGATTGGGGGCTTGCACTCGCGGCAAGCCCCCGATCCGAATTTCTGCCCCATTATCTTTTATCTCTATCCATATGGATTCTATTTTTGTCCTACTGATAGCTGCATCACTTTTTTCTACTGCCATTATGTTATCCCTAATAAGTACAGCTACTCCACCTCCCCTTTTTCCCTCTCTATCTTTTCTAAATATGTTATACCCTGCAATGTTAAATTCCTAGTCCTGATTTTTCAGTAGCCATGTCTCTGTAATACCTACTATGTCTGGTTCCTCGCAACGCATGATTGCCTCCAGCTCCCCTGTTTTATTATGGACACTGTGCATTGCTGTACAGACAGTTTAACTCATTTTTAATAAGATTTCCTCTCACTTGATGTTTAAACATCTTTTTAGACTCCTGTTCTATAACTCTATTTATTCCTTTGCCATCAACATCCTCCCTTACTTTATTATTTCCTATGCTCTCTTTTCCTGTTTTGTTTATAATTAGGCTGATATAGACCTCAAAAACTGAGATAAATGGTAGTATGGCCAAACAGCATATCAGTCACTGGTGTAATAATTCTGAATCACTGCTCACCCTGTGATACCTTTAATGTCCATTGCTGGGTCCGGAAAGCTAACAGTGTCATAGAAACTTGAGATATGTTTCTTTGACTTCCACAAGAAAGACAATGCTGACCCATGAATGTCCCTGCAGATTGTCAAAAAAGCCAGTGACCATTTCTCTAGACTGCCTCAGCCTTTGAATGCAGTTTGTCCATTAGGGACAAGTATCTTCTTTTTTGTCTGTACATAAGGCCCTGGTGTAATTGGTCGTAAGTATTTTACGAATCTTTGTTCTCACTCTATTCTGTCTCCTGCAGCAAGGCAGCATGGTGTATTTTGCAGCTCTAATGCTCACCAACATCATCAGCATTAAACTAACTTGGTTGATTTTTTGAATTTTTTGAGGAGGTAACAAGGAGGGTTGATGAGGGTAGCGCGATTGATGTAGTCTACATGGATTTTAACAAGGCTTTTGACAAGGTCCCACATGGTAGACTGGTCAGAAAAGTAAAAGTCCAGGGGAAAGTGGCAAGTTGTGTCCAAAATTGACTCAGTGGCAGGAAGCAAAGGATAATGGTTGACGGGTGTTTTTGTGACTGGAAAGCTGTTTCCAGTGGGGTTCCACAGGGCTCAGTACTAGGTCCTTTGCTTTTTTGTGGTATATATCAATTATTTGGACTTGAATGTAGGGGGTATGATTAAGAAGTTTGCAGATGATAAAAAAACTGGCTGTGTGGTTGATAGTGAGAAAGAAAGCTGTAGACTGCAGGAAGATATCAGTGGACTGATCAGTTGGGCAGAAAAGTGGCAAATGGAATTCAATCCGGAGAAGTGTGAGGTAATGCATTTGGGGAGGGCTAACAAGGCAAGGGAATACACAATAAATGTTACTGAGAAGTGTAGAGGAATAGAGGGACCTTGGAGTGCATGTCCACAGATCCCTGAAGGTAGCAGGACAGATAGATAAGGGCCTAGAAATTCAGTATCGCCACGTTTGGGGCGCTTCAGCCGGGCGTTCGCTAAATTTAGCGCCCGGCGCAACTTAGCGCCACCTTCGCCGAAATTGAGTTGCATCGCCCCAAGAGGTTGCTGCTGCGCAAAAGCAGGCGGTGCACGACTATCATAAGGTGTTAAGCCGGCGAGCCGAGGCGCTACCACCGAGGGCGGGCGCAGCGCAGGTGTGGCGAGTTGTTGATTGAAGGCAGACACGCTGGCGCTGGTCAGCTCTTAAAGGGGGAGGGTCGATTTGTTTTGCTTCCACGCCCTGCACACTGCAGCCCTGAATCCAGGCCTAAACAGAGCTGCTTCAAGATTGCAGCATCCACGACTATGGAGAAGGCCAGGGAGCGAGTGCAGCGCTTCAGCGAGGGTGCCCTGAAGCTTCTGGTTGGCGCAGTGGAGCGCAGGCGACCTGTCCTGTTCCCTGACAGTGGCAGGAGGCCGCTGCCCAGCGAGTACAGAAAAGCCTGGAGGGAGGTGGCAAACAGGGTGACCTCCAGCAGCTTGGTCCCCAGGACACCCACGCAGTGCAGAAAAAAGTTCAATGACCTCACTCAGGTTGTCAGGGTGAGTACCCTTTCCAGTATCATCTTCATCCCTGCATGTGCACCTCACTTTACGGCCAAAGGGTCCTGAAAGCCCCATGCCCAGCCCTCATCCAACAGCTATGGGACTCTCATGAAAATCACATGCACATTCACCACTTTACACACTGTCAGGGCTATTCCACCATGGGAGGCAGTGCAGGCAAGATCAGGGCTTGACACTGTCAGGGCTATTCCACCATGGGAGACAGTGCAAGCAAGATGAGGGCTTGACACTGTCAGGGCTATTCCACCATGGGAGGCAGTGCAGGCAAGATCAGGGCTTGACACTGTACTCAGAGGCCATCCTTTCTCTTGCAGGGCAAGCTGGCCCACAATCGCAGGCAGCAGCTACGGACCGGGGGAGGCCGTCCTGACCTTAAAGAGCTCAACAACATGGAGCAGCGAGTTGAGCGGATTATGGGAGGCCGGCTGATTGGCCCCGTTGCCAGTGGAGATGTCAACCCCGTTCTGGACAGCAATGGTAAGGGCATCACCTTTTTGACCTCTCTCTTTCCACTTGTGCCTCACACCAGCATCCTTTGCCATTCTCGAACCAATGCAGTGAATAGCAGCACTTATGCCTCCCTCGCTGCCGCCCTATCCTCACTCTAAAGCAACTCTTGTGCCTCCCTGCTTTCAGATGCTGAATCGCCAGGTGAGGAGGCGGGCCCTCAAGCTGGCACTGTGTCTGATTCGGAATTCGAGGAGGAGGAAGAGGAAGCTGGCCCATCAGTGCCACCCTCAGCCGAGGCAGCCCATGGCCATGATGGGGACACGTCTTCCCTGGAGGGGAGCAGGGGGGAAGGGTCTGATGAGGGTGAAGCTCTGGGGCCCAGCGGGCTGCAGCAACGCGGGAGGGGTGGGGAAGCTTGGTGGCCTTCTCCCCGGAATGTGAGTGCGGCCTCCAGTCCTGCTATGGTGAGCGCACAGGAGGTGCGGCTCCTTAGTGAAATGGGCGCCCAGGCTGAGCGCAGGCACACTGAGCTCATGGCTGCAGTGGCAAGGATGCCTGACTCCATAGAGTCAGTGGCAAGGAGTGTTCAGGAATTCAGGGCAGCACAGGCCAGGAGTCTGGAGGACTTCGGGGCAGCACAGGCTAGGAGTCTGCAGGACTTCGGGGCAGCACAGGCTAGGAGTCAGCAGGACTTCGCTGCATCACATGCGGCTTCCAGCCAAGTGCTTAGTCGTGCCATGCATTCACTGGCTGGTCTGATGCAGACACAGACCAGGGCCACACGGGCACTAACTGCTGCCACCCTCGCTGGATCGGCCAGGAATCGCCGGGGCCCTCGCTGCGCCACAGCAGCCCAGCGGGCTGTGCTTCAGCAGATTGCTGTGCATGCTTCAGTGCTGGCCCGTGCAAGTGCCAGTGTATCGGCCAACCAGGGAGTGCCTGTGCTCTGTCAGGTTGGCAGCATTCCTGCTGCCAACACTGTCACTCCTCCACTGCAGCTGCCACCATCCGTAGACAGAGTGCTGCTGCCCAAGCAGAGTTGGAGCAGTCAGCAGCCGGGCCCTCCAGGCCCAGAGCTGGTCCAGGCTGTCCCCCAAGGGCATCTGCTGTCTCACCATCTGACTCTCAGCAGCCTTCCCCCAGCCTTGCTGCAGCCACTGGGGTCCCATTGAGGAGGAGCTGCAGGGCGGGAAGGGGCCAGTCACGGAAGCGAGGCGGATCACCTTCACAGGCGAAAAAGTAGAAGGTGTGGTAAAATGTTTTTTTTTTATATGAAGGCCGAGAATGTGATTTTTTTAAATATGAAGGCCGAGAATGTGATTTTTTTAAAATATGAAGGCCGAGGATTTTATGTTTCTTTTTATATGAAGGCCGAGGATTTTATGTTCTTTTGATATGAAGGCCGAGGATTTTATGGTTTTTTTTATATGAAGGTCGAGGATCATGGTCATTTTTGTTTAACTGTTTTTTTCATTTTCTCCAGGTTGTGAGAGCCAGTTATGTGTCTGACTGTTTTTTGGGGGGTTTCTCTGTATTTGTTTGTCATGCGGGAAGGGCACAGAGTTTGTCAAATAAAAAATGGTCTTTATTCAGATTGTCCATGTTTGCACTTTGAACTATTTGTTGCCTTGACCGGCTGAGGGTTTGCGGAGCAGCTCCATTCATGTTCTTTCAATGGCACAAGCCATTCCCTGAGAGGGGGCCTAGAACCGACTTGCAATAAGCCGCTGACGGACGGCCCTTGCACTTTGTGCCTCCCTCCCGCCTTGGTGCTCCTCCTCCTCCTCCTCTGGTGGTCCTCCAATGTCTCCTGGCAGTGGCTGAGTCCTGAGGATAGCTAGGTTGTGCAGCATGCAGCACACTACAACGAAATGGGAGGCGAGTACTGTAGGGCTCCCCCAGAATGGTCCAGACAGCGGAACCATTGCTTCAGCACGCCGATTGTGTGCTCAATGATGTTCCTGGTCACTTGATGGCTGTCATTGTATCGTCCTTCAGCAGGGGTGGTGGGCGCACGGAGCGGGGTCATCAGCCAGGTGCACAAAGGATAGCCCTTGTCCCCGAAAAGCCAGCCTCCTGGGTGAGCTGGGGCTTCGAAAATGTCTGCCACAGAAGTCTGGCGCAGGATGAAGGCATTGTGGCTGCTGCCTGGAAAGTGGGCATTGACAGCTAGTATGAGCTGCCTGTGGTCGCACACCAACTGGACGTTCAGCGAATGGTAGCCCTTCCGGTTGCGGTAATCCTCGGCATTCTCTAGATGCGCCCGCAAAGCCACATGCGTGCAGTCAATGGCGCCCTGGACCATGGCGAAGTCCGCTATTCTTGCAAATCCCATTGTGCGCTCTTGCTGCTTGTCCGGGGTCATGGGGAAGGAAATGTACTGACGTCTCCTTCTGAAGAGGGCATTCGTCACCTGGCGGATGCAGCAATGCACCGCAAACTGGGAGACATTGGCAATGTCCCCAGTAGCGGATTGGAAGGAGCTGGTGGCATAGAAGTTGAGAGCCACTGTCACCTTCACTGCCACCGACAGCGATGTCCTGCTCCTCAGCTGTGGCTGCAGATCTCTCTGAAGCAGGTGGCAGATCTCAGTGACCACCTCCCTTCTGAATCACAGCCTCCGAATACACTGCTCCTCAGACATGTTGAGGTATGAGAACTGCTGGTGGTATACCCTGGGTGGGTAAGGCCTCCTTTGCCAATGCCTGTTAGCCCTCCTCCGTCTGGCCATGATTGGCACTCTCTCTCGGCGTCTCTGAGCCCTTTCAATGCAATGGAGAAACCCAACGTTTCCACCCATTGCAGCCCCCATTATATATGGCGACTCAAGGCTATGGCACTGAAAGTTAAATCCAACTGCAAAGCTCTGGCCTGAAGCCAGAAGTACCTGTGTGAGCGCTGAGTCAAAGCAGAAAGCTCTCTCCCTTTGCCTCTCTCCAAATCTCTCTCTCTCACACAGGAGTGGAACAAAATGGCTGCCACAAAGAATGCAAGAAGAGTCCCCTTTAAATAGTGCCCCCAGCGCCCCACAGTGACTGGGAACTGTTCCACTCAACCAGTCGCTGGGAGCGCCAGGCGCACAGAAGCGGGGGCGCCACTGAAGTTCCGGTTCGGGGCGCACCAAGGGTGTTGCACCATGAAATGATGTCAGGATCTGCACGCGCACTTGAGCGGGCGCTGCGGTTTTGCGCCGCCGCTAATTCTTGACTGAAGTTAGCGAGAGGCGCAGATCGCGCGGTGTCCGGGCGCTAGCCGCTTCGCGCCCCACTTCTCGCCCTCTTAAGGCGCTAGTGGCTGGCGCTAACACCTGAATTTCTAGGCCAAGGTGTTTAAGAAGGTATACAGGATACTTTCCTTTATTAGCCGAGGCAAAGAATGTAAGAGCATGGAGGCTATGCTTGTACTGTATACAACACTAGTTAGGCCTCAGCTAGAATACTGCATACAGTTCTGGTCACCACATTACAGGAAAGATGTGATTGCACTAGAGAGAGTACAGAGGAGATTTGTGAGGATGTTGCCAGGACTGGAGAATTTTAGCTATGAGGAAAGATTGGATAGGCTGGGGTTGTATTCTTTGGAACACAGGAGGCTGAGGGGAAACTTAATTGAGGTATATAAAATTATGAGGGGCCCAGATAGAGTGGATAGGGAGGACCTATTTCCCTTAGCAGAGAGGTCAATAACCAGGGCGCATAGATTTAAAGTAATTGGTAGAAGGATTAGAGGGGAGTTGAGGAGAACTTTTTTCACCCAGAGGGTGGTGGGGGTCTGGAACTCACTGCCTGAAATGGTGGTAGAGGCGGAAACCCTCATCACATTAAAAAAATACTTGAATATGCACTTGAAGTGCTGTAACCTACTGGGCTATGGACCAAGAGCTGGAAAGTGGGATAAGACTGGATAGCTCTTTTTGGGCCGGCACAGAGATGTTGGGCCGAATGGTCTCCAGTGCTGTAAATTTCTATGATTCTATCTATCCCAGAGATACAATAACTCAAACTCAGATTGATAGCAACAAGTGCCAGTTGAGATTTTATAGCACATATGTAAAACAGCACCAATTGAGGCATTAACGAGCCTTTAATTGGCATTATTAAGCAGTCAGCATTAAAATAAGGATAGAGCATTAGTGATAATAAGTTCTTTTCTCACAGGGCAGAAGACATGGAATAGTGCTAAAATCTCCAGCTAATGTTGCTGGTGCTTCACCTCCTTTAAACACTAACCTCAATTGGTGTTAGCAGCGCAGAACATAGCTGAATGTAACTTACTTTAGACTACACAAGGAGACAAATGTGTGTGCAATCAGTCCAAAGCAGTAATGAGCCGTCAATTTTGCTTTCTAGGTGAACAGCTACATGTGTATCATACTTTGGGATTTTCCGCTCTGGCAGAATTCCACCGTAAACTTGGCAGGATGGGCTTTGTATCTGCCCCATGCTAGTGCTCCTGATCCTGGCCAGTTTTCCAGGCTCAGGCTAATTTGCATTTTTTCAGCAGTCTCTTGACATGATTCTCTTGGGGAACCTGCCTTGAGAGGTGGGAGGGAAATAGCTGTACCAGGCTTTGGGCACCTGCTGCAATGTAAGCAGCCTCTGGGGCTGGGAACATTTTAGTTTTGGTAAAAAGCCCACCTTGGCTACGAGGCAAGGTGGTCCTTTAAATTTTTAATTCTTCTTCACCCCCATAGTAACTCTGGACACTGGGACTTTGCAGCATTCCTAGTACACAGCCTTGCTATGGCACAAGTGACAGCATATACATCATGTGATGACCTTTTTTAAAAAGATTTTTTGGAGGCTCGTGTAACTTTCCCAGTGGTTTCTATCAACGCTTTCCCTACAAGCATTGTAGCATTTATTTTTCTTATTTGTTCCACTTTGTATTGTCTTACCAGTCCATTTAGCCATTTTACTTTAATCTGGGCTTATTAATTCTTACACCTTCAAATAAACCTAGTCAACTGGTGCTGGCTAATGGGATTTTTGGCCCACTTGTATGTATTCCTTTGGTTGTCTTGTTTGCCATTTGTTTTCAATAAATTCCCAAATAACAATCTAGTAAATCACTGTACACTACACTTTTCGGTGTAAAGCCTTTTGGCAAAAGCATATATTTCTAACCCATAGCAAACTCCATGGGGGAGGAATTGCTCTGGTCATTATAGTGATGACATTGTAAGTAACACTGGAAGCCACAGACAAGACCAAAGAGGAATTCTACTCCAGCCTCGAACAATCCCTGTCGCAAGTCCCAACGGGTGACAAGCTGATCCTCCTTGGCGACTTTAACGCCAGGGTTGGAAAGGACACAGACCTCTGGGGAGGTGTGATCAGCAGAGAGGGGGTAGGGAAAGTCAACTCCAACAGTAACCTCCCTCCTGTCGAAATGCTTAGAACATGGCCTTGTCATAACCAACACCTTGTTCCGGCAGAGAGACAAGTACAAGGCTTCATGGCAGCACCCTTGTTCCAAGCACTGGCATCTGCTGGACTACGTCATCGTCCGAGTGAGGGACCGCAAGGACGTCCACATTACCCACGCCAAGACAGGAGCTGATGACTGCTGGACAGACCACCGCCTAATCCACTCTGTCATCTCCATCAATGTAGCCCCAAAACAGCGGCGGCAACAGAAACAATGCCGCAGGAAAATTAACGCTGGAGCACTCAAAGACCCCCGCTAAGAAAGCCCCATTCAGCCTGTGCCTCACAAACAACCTGATGACTCCCAGTGATGCAGAGACACAGAGTGCCCATAGCGCCTGGTCTGCACTCAAGGCCTCCATAATCAGCACCTATGAAGAGACATTCGATCACTTGACCAGGAAACACCAAGACTGGTTTGACGAGAATGTCCAGGAGCTAATAAGCCGCAAGCGCAAGGCATTCCTGATCTGGAAACAGCAACAGAACTCGAGAGCATAAAAGCATCTCTACAGAAGCCTGAAGGCCGAGGTCCAACAAAAAACTCGTGACCTAAAGAACAGATGGTGGGTGGAGAAAGCGCAGGAGATCCAGCAGCTAGCCGACAACCACGACGTGCGTGGATTCTTTAGCGCAATCAAGACCATCTATGGCCCAAGGCCCTACCCCACTGCGGGCCAAGAATGGAGACGTACTCATCAAGGACAGAGAGGCAATCAGTGCCCACTGGAAGGAGAACTTCGAAGATCTCCTTAACCGCGACTCTGTCTTCGACGCGAGTGTCCTCAACTCCATCCCACAGCATGATACCCGCCACCATCTCAGCGCAACCCCAGCCCGGCATGAGGTTGAAAAGGCCATCCAACAATTGAAGAACAACAAGGCCTCAGGAGCAGATGGAATCCCCGCCGAGGCATTAAAGCATGGCAGAGAAGCACTACTGGTGCGAATTCATGAACTAATTTCTCTTATCTGGAAGGAGGAGAGCATGCCAGGGGATCTCCGAGATGCTGTAATTGTGACCATCTTCAAGAAAGGTGACAAGTCCGATTGCGGTAATTACAGAGGAGTTTCCCTGCTGTCTGCCACAGGGAAAGTCATCGCAAGAATCCTCCTCAATCGCCTTCTTCCAGTGGCCGAAGAGCTCCTCCCAGAGTTGCAATGCAGATTCCGCCCACTAAGGGGCACAATGGACATGATCTTCACCGCACGTCAATTACAAGAGAAATGCAGGGAACAGCACCAACCACTGTACATGGCCTTCTTTGATCTCACAAAGGCCTTCGATACTGTCAACCGTGAGGGATTATGGAGTGTCCTCCTCAAATTCGGCTGCCCTCAAAAGTTTGTCACCATCCTCCGCCTGCTTCACGACGACATGCAAGCCATGATCCTGACAAATGGTTCCACCACAGACCCAATTCACGTACGAACCAGGGTCAAACAAGGCTGTGTCATCGCACCAACGCTCTTCTCGGTCTTCCTTGCTGCAATGCTCCATCTCACCCTCAGTAAGCTCCCCACTGGAGTGGAGCTAATTTACAGAACAAACGGGAAACTGTTCAACCTCCGTTGCCTCCAGTTCAGATCCAAGGTCGTCCCATCCTCTGTCGTTGGATTACAGTATGCAGACGACGCTTGCGTCTGCGCTCACTCGGAGGTCGAACTCCAAACCATCGTCAACACCTTCACCGAAGCATACGAGAGCATGGGCCTTACACTAAACATCCGTAAGACAAAGGTCCTCTACCACCCTGCCCCCACCACACAGTACTGCCCCCTGATTATCAAAATCCACGACAAGGCCTTGGACAACGTGGACCACTTTCCATACCTCGGGAGCCTACTGTCAACAAGGGCAGATATCGACGACGAAGTCCAACACCGCCTTCAATGAGCCAGTGCAGCCTTCGGTCATCTGAGGAAGAGTGTGTTTGAAGACCAGGACCTCAAACCCAGCACTAAGCTCATGGTCTACAGAGCAGCAGCAATACCCGCCCTGCTGTATGCCTCAGAGACATGGACCATGTACAGCAGGCCCCTCAAAGCACTGGAGAGGTATCACCAATGCTGCCTCTGCAAGAACCTGCAAATCCATTGGCAGGATAGACGCACCAACGTCAGTGTTCTTGCTCAGGCCAACACCCCCAGCATCAAAGCTTTGACCACACTCAATCAGCTCCGTTGGACGGGTCATATTTACGCATGCCCGATACGAGACTCCCAAAACAAGCGCTCTACTCGGAGCCCCGGCACGGCAAGAGAGCCCCAGGTGGGCAGAGGAAACGCTTCAAGGACACCCTGAAAGCCTCCTTGAAAAAGTGTAACATCCCCATCGACACCTGGGAATCCCTGGCCCAAGACCGCACAAAGTGGAGGAGAAGCATCCGGGAAGGTGCCGAACACCTCAAGTCTCTTCGCTGGGAGCAAGCGGAAGCCAAGCGCAGGCAGCGCAAGTCAACCCAAGCACCCCACCCACCCGCCCCTTCAACCACCGTCTGCCCCACCTGTGACAGAGACTGTAGTTCCCGCATTGGACTCATCAGTCACCTGCGAACTCATTTTTAATGTGGAAGCAAGTCATCCTCGGCTCCGAGGGACTGCCTAAGAAGATTCCAAAATAACCTATTTGTTATTTGGCTGCATATAGTGATCAGAGAAATTCTTCCCCTCTCATATTTGTTTCATTTTCTACATCTCTGTCTCTATCCATACCTCTAATAGCTATAGATGAGCATTTGGATTCATTGAGATAGCTCAGATCAAATTCATAGAATAAATGATCAGGCTGATAACATTTTTAGTGGCAGATGTGAATGGTAATGTGATTGTATCATCACAATTTTGCATTCTCTCCAAAATTAGTAAAGTGACTTTAAAGGAATTTTACCAAGATGACACTGCCCTCTGTATCTCATTTTTAGTGCTATTTACTTGAAACCATCAATTAAACTTTTAAATGATCAGATATGAATCTTTTATGTGGAGTTATTTTTGACAATATGATGGCAATATGTAAAATGATTTCTGGCAATTGATTCGTTGGAACATGTATTATGTAACCAACCAATGACAATGTGGCAATTCTAATTTGTCATTACAAATCCAGTTTCACCCCCATTAGTGTTTGTTTTTGCTATAATTTCCGCAGGGCTTCTCCTGATTGTCCACCACAACTTCAGTGGAAAATCTGCAGAAACTCTGTAGAAATGACATTTACGCCATTTTTCCGGGGTTCCTGTGGATCTACTGGCCATGTCCTGGTGATCAGAAGAACCCCATGAAAATTCTAGCCCTATATATTCTTGTAAATAGAGTAATTGTTCACATTTTAACTGGGGGTTAGTTTTTGGTTAGTGAGTTTTGATGTCAATTCAAAGCTCACCAGCTCTGGAAAAGAAGAAGCCCAGGGTATTTTAAGTCCTGGGCCTTATTTCAATGCCACAAGCCAACTTCCCACCCATACTGGGAGAGAAGTCGGCAGGAAGTGGCACAAAATTTGTACCGCATCCCTGGGGCCAGCTTCCAGACCATCACACAGGAGTCCCCACGATCAGGGGGGAGCGGAGGTGACGAGACCACAGCAGGGGAGGCCTAAGATTTTCTTGTGGGGCTTAGAGGAGGAGGCCTTCCCTGGTAACTGATACCTTTGAATGAATTTCCCTATTCCTAATTGTTAAATTATATCCCTGGGTTATTAAACCCTTTGTCAATGTAACAATTTGCACAGATTAACATTGTGAATTATTTGGTTAAGTTATGTGCATTTGTTGTGTAAGTCTGATGAGCACTTATTTGTATAGTGCAAGCAATTTCAAACACGTTTGTGCAGAGACTTTGAATGACATCCTAATAGCTTCCTGTCCTTGAGTGTTCCAATGTTAGTTGGCATCCCATGTACTTGCTTTGTAGCTGACAGCAAGATTTGGGCTTTCTTATTCTGCTTTGTAAACAATGCCCATTTGCAGAAATCAATTGTATTAGTATGCAGAATCAGCGTGTTAAAGGAGGCAAATTTAACCCTACCCACCTGAGGAAATTGGGCAGGTAGGGAGTTTAAATCCACCAGGTTATTTACCTGCCAGGATCTCACTGTTCCAAATTTAATTGTGTCACCAGGTAGCAGGGAGCTCCCCGTCTTCCATCTCCAATGGCCAGGGATGCTGAAACTCCACTGATCTCCAGTGCCTCCTCCTATGCGCTTGTCAGCTGTGATATGTTTGGAGGGCCCCCTCCGGTTCTCTCCCTCTCCCTGGTGTTCTGTGCTCTCTTCTCCATGAAGGAGGGAAAGAAGAGACCTATGAGTGAGTGTAATGGCATGTGCTCATCTGATAGTCACCCTTGCCAAATGCACAGCATCTATGAGGGAAAGGCATGTCATTGCATAAGGATGAGGGTGAGTGTCAGTGGTGGATGAATTGATGGGGATGTGAGGAAGTGCATAGAAAGAGAAGGATGGGTGCACCTGCAAGGTAAGTGAGTGTGAGGAGTGATGTGCTGGATTAGGATTGACAAGGCAGAGTGAGGGGGTGGTGTGATGCGCACAGCAGGATGTAGGTAAATGTGCCACTGTACTCACCTTTCCTGACTTGCTTAGGTCATTAAAGCGTGTTCTGCACTGAATCCAGGAGCGTGGCACCACGCTCCTGACCTTCTCCGCTACCTCCAACCACGCCTTCTTGGTCTCCGCTGCAGGCTCCTTCCTCGCGTTGGTAGGGAAAAGTATCTCTGTCCGACTCCTCACAACCCCCAGCAATACATCCAGGGATGCGTCACTTAAACAAGGTGCAGCCTTTGCCCATACAGACTCCATTCTGGCACTTCCTTCTCTTTTCTTCCTGTAGTGTATGTACCCGTCTACCTTTAAGGGAACTATTGAATGTAACCGTTCACCTTTAAGAGAACTACTTTAGGTGTGGCACTATTTGTTTGGCTTCTGTATACTGTAATACCGATAGTGACCACACCAGTATATAAGTGTTGTGGCAGGATTGCTGGGGCAGATTCGCCCTGACCTTCGAATAGTAAAGACCTGTTTATTTGTTACTTCTGAAGTCTGTGTATTTATTAACTGCACAACCCACAGACTTTACAGTGGCGACGAGTCCGATCGTACCCTGCGGCAAGACTACCAAAGCAACGAAGAGCGTCGAAGAGAGGCAACCGCCCTCGTCGTGCTGCTGAAAGAAAACACGAGGCTGCAGCAGGAGGAAGGAGGAAGACTTTAGCAACAAAAGCTTCCATCTGCAACAGGCACTGACTACCCTTCTACCACGGTGCGGAGTGAGCCGATCAGCTGGAAACAAGGCGGCCGCGGAGACTGTGAGTAGGGGAAGGTGTAGAGAATATCTGGAGGATAAGGGCTGTGCACTCGACCACGGTCGAGGGGGAACGGAGCCGGTCAGAAAGTCGGGTCCAACGGCGTCGTGAGACAGTCGGACCTCGATCGGCGGGAAAAGCCGGGCAGCGACCGCAGCCACGAAGCGCTGAGACTGGGAGTAGGCGCGGGAAGAGAAACCCAGCTGCAGCCGGGGAGGGAAACACCGGTCTGCGAGAGGGCTGGGAGGCGAACAGGAACCGTGCGGGTGGGAGAGAGAGACAGAGCCGAGCAAGGGGAGAGAGACTGCGCGAGAGCCAGTCCAGCGGCTGAGCTGTTCTCCACCAACGGGGTACCCAGAGCCGGTAGAACCGAACGTGCGGGAGAGGGAGAGACAGAGCCGAGCAAGGGGAGAGAGACTGTGCGAGAGCCAGTCCAGCGGCTGAACTGTTCTCCACCAACGGGGTACCCAGGGCCGGTAGAACCGAACGTGCGGGAGAGAGAGCGACAGAGCCGGGTACGGAGAGAGAGACTGCGCGAGAGCCAGTCCAGTGGCTGAACTGTCCTCCGTTAACGGGGTGTACCCAGCGCCGGTAGAGCCGTGCGGGTGGGAGGAAAAGACAGAGCCGAGTAAGGGGAGCTGTGCGAGAGCCAGCCCAGCGGCTGAACCTGTCCGCTGTGGGGAAAGCGTACCCCTTCCACCAGGAAGAAACGCGGGAAGCCGCCATTAGGCGGAGGAGACGACAGAAGCGGGAAACCGCCATTGAAGTGGGCGGGGAGAGAAAGGAAGAGCGGGAAACCGCCATTTTCGCGGGAAAACCGCCATCTTAACTGACATACCGCCATTGAAGTGGGCGGGGAGAGAAGGAAAGAGCGGGAAACCGCCGATTTCGTGGGAAAACCGCCATCTTAGAAATAAACAAATAAATAAGAATACTTAAAGAAATACTGGTGCTGCTCCCAAGGGAAGAAAGATGCCTAAGCGAGGGAATATTAACGATTTTAATTCTGAAATAGAAGACTGGGCCACGTACGTGGAACGCATAGAGATCTATTGCAAAGCCAACAAAATAGAGGAAGACGACAAGGCGATAACATTGCTAAACTCGATGGGGGCAAAAACATACGGGCTCTTGAAGCATCTAATAGCACCAGATAAACCAGCGGATCAGACCTTCGAAGAGATTGTGGCTGTGCTGAAGGACCACTTGAACCCCACACCGTTGATGCTGGCTGAACGATTCAAATTCTACGCAAGAACGCAGAGGAAAGACGAAAGCAATGCGGAGTACTTGGTCGAACTGCGTAGGCTAGCGAAATACTGCCAGTTCGGAGGGAATCTGACAGAAGCACTGCGGGACAAGTTCGTATGCGGATTGTCCAAAGAAGGGGCGCAGAAGCGACTACTGGAAGAGAACGACCTCACACTGGACAGGGCTGTCCTTATAGCTGCATCGCACGAAGCCGCAGCGAAAGGAACGGCGGAAATGCAACTAAAGGCGGCGGCACTCGGGGTGGACCAAATTACTTCAAGCACAACAAAATGCTACCGTTGTGGGAAGACAACGCATGACCAGAATCAATGCTGGTTCAAGAACCAAGAGTGTAGGAAATGTGACAAACTGGGTCACATCGCGAAGGTATGCCGGTCAGGGAAGAAGACCAACAATCAAAGGAAGCCACCACAAGAAAAGTACAACAAGGTACACAAGGTGGCTGAGAAGAGTTCAGACGAACAGAATTCAGACTCAGACCCAAACAACCAGGAGCTGGGTAGTCTGAGAATCCACAATGTGGGTAAAGAAATGGATCTACAAACCATCTGGGTCATACTAAAAATAGCTGGAGTCCAAGTAAGGATGGAGCTGGACACTGGATCAGCTCTATCAGTCATCAACCGAAGGGACTACCACCGGCTATTCTCTCACATACCTTTAAGAAATACCAAGTTCGTATTACAGACATACACGGGGCATAACGTATACCCCATGGGGAAAATAAGAGTCAAGGTGAGAGATAGGGGTAAAGAACACCCAAGAATGAACTTGTACGTATTACCTGAAGGAGGACCACCACTTCTAGGACGGGAGTGGATTAAGAAAATAGATATGGAATGGCACTACCTAAAAGCCATAATGAGGGAGGACTCGGTGCAAGCTATCAGCTCAGATTCTGAAATGGATGACGATAAGACCAATTCAAATATGGAAGACAAGGCTAAAAGGGACTTGCCGACGATGGGGAAGGAAACGAAGACATGCAGAAGGACTTATGTTACCAAGAAGAATAAAGCTGCAGAGCAGAACTCCAGGTTGACAGAGAATTCTGAGCCTGTTCAAGCAAAGGATTCATCCACGACGGAAGAACACCGAGTTCGGACTCAAACTTGTGTCAAAGTACGACAACAATTAGAACAGTTGAGTGACCGTCTCGTACAAGAGATGAAAAATATGGAAAAGTTCTGGGATACCGAATGGGAGAACCTGGAAAGACAACAGAGACAGCTAGCTCAAGCAGAGAGCGACCATAGAGCCATCGTGGCCAAATACCAATCACATTCCCCTGATGCTGTTCAGGAACTAGAATATTTACAGAACGAACCAAAGGAAGAGGAATCTTCAGGAAGCCAGGATTTTATCCCAGTTCATCTCTATGACTCGTTGCAAGCAGAGTGTAACAAGTTGAAAGAACAGTATGAACAGGCCCAGAATACAATCCGGGAAGGGGTTAATTCGGCAACCTCCGAAAAGCTAGTTTTAGTGAAAGCATCTGAACAGCTAAAGGTTGAACATGAGCGAGAATTACAAAGGCTGCAGGAAATGTTTGATGAGCTCCAGGCCAAGACAGACTCATCGGTAGAGATTCCATCCATCGATGAAAAATTAGAGGTGGAAGACATAGCAGAACATGAAATTCAAGATGTCCAAGAACTCATTAAATTATTGAAGGCAACCCAGGACAAATATGAGGCGGCAATGGCCGAGGTTCAACAACTTGAAGAACATATTCAACTAGGAATCCGGGCAGTGGAAGGAAAGGCAACTGGAAGGATCACAGAGACTGTAGGAATGGCCCCTGAACAGGAGTTAGAGAACATCAAGGCGCAACTTCTTCGAGCGCTTAAAACCAAAGTACCGGAGGAAAGGAAGGTGAAAACATTGGAGGGAAAGGTGGATGAAATGGAAAAGACTCTAATCCACAGTGTCCCCGTAGAAGAGTTAACGGCCAGCCAACTCTTACACACGCTGAGGGACAAGACTCCAAAATGGGAACACGAGTTTCAGGGTTCAAAGGGAAAGAATTCAGAGCTTCCAAAAGTCACGGAGATAGCTGAGGGGGCAACACAGCTTTTACAAGGATGCCAAAAGTACGCTGAATTGCGTCAAGGGGAACAGAAGGGGGTGGAAACAGATACTCCAGTAGAAGGATTAAATAGCCTGACAACGAAATCCCCGATGGAAGGGAAGGTATTGAACTCACAAATGAGGCCAGTAGTGAAGGAATGGCAGACATCCCCGGAAGAGCGGAATGAATATGAATGTTTGAAGAAGTCTTTTCAAGAAAGATGGTTAGGGAAGGAACCACCGTCGGCTAACGTCCAGATGGATAAGAAGGAAGTAGAAGGGCCTCTCACTGGCCTAACTCAGGACGACCCCGAATATTACCATGACCTGTTGAGTGACACTGAATATTACGAGGATCTGGTCTGCTCAGTTTGTGATGAAAACTCCCAAAGTGCTGAAATCCGGATGAAGCACTTAAGGTCTAAGGAACATAGAGAGTTGGTGGCGCTACAGCTGGCAGCCGAGAAAGGAGCTCCGAGAGTGTCAAAAAGGCAGAAAAGAAAAAGAAGAAGCAGAAGATAATAACTGTCTAAAATATTAGCACTTCTACCATCTCAGGCGGGACACTACGAAAGGAACTAAATTAGTTGAAAAACTGGAAAATATCAAGACAGCCAGTTGGTTGTAAAAGTCCGCACTGCTGGTTCAACAGGACGAAAGTTCAAGCTGTTACGTCAAGAAAAAGGCTATGGAGGAGTCACGCTAGCCATGTGAACCGGCTACACCAAAGAGATGTTGTTTGGAACGAGTCAAGATCAGAGACTGAATCTATGAACTGTTTCCGTAGAGACTGAACCTGTGAACTGTTCCCACCAAGATTATATCTGTAAATTGTTTTATATGACATTGACTCCACCGAGATTATATCTGTAATTTGTTTTATAGGAAGTTGAAGATATGTATGTTTAACGGGGACTCTGTAAGTAATAAGCTAAAAAGGGAGGATTGTAGTGTATGTACCCGTCTACCTTTAAGGGAACTATTGAATGTAACCGTTCACCTTTAAGAGAACTACTTTAGGTGTGGCACTATTTGTTTGGCTTCTGTATACTGTAATACCGATAGTGACCACACCAGTATATAAGTGTTGTGGCAGGATTGCTGGGGCAGATTCGCCCTGACCTTCGAATAGTAAAGACCTGTTTGTTTGTTACTTCTGAAGTCTGTGTATTTATTAACTGCACAACCCACAGACTTTACACTTCCCAACTCCAAACTCTTTTAAATTGTATGTGTAGAGTATCCCTTTAAATACTGGAGTTGAGATCGCGTCATCCTCTTTTTGTGAAAACATAAATTTGGACAAATAAAAACTGTAAATAAACCATTAAAACTGTAAATAAACCAATAAAACTTCAAATAAACCTTAATAATCAATTTGGTTCTCCAGCCCAATTATGCACTCCAGTCCCCGCGGCGCCCACCGGTCACAAATGTGATCGAGCACGCCGGTGGACACCGCGTGCTCCAGCTCCAGGGCCACCCGGGCGCGAACATGGCCACGGAAGAGAGGGAGGCAATGAGATCGCGTCATGAGGGTCCACATCACTCCACTGCCGCTGATTGGACGGGAAACCCGGAAGTAAAATTATAATCAGGTGGCTGGGTTAAAAAGCCACTGACAGATGCGTTGCACTTGATTCCACATTTCCCGTGCGCTATCGCATTGCAAAATTTAAATCGGGGCCAATGGCTGTGTTAAATGACATTTTTTTAATACAAATATTTAGTAAGCAAAAGCTATTCTTTTAATAATTTCCCCCTAATTTAAAGATGAACTATGATACATTTTTGGAGGAGAGCTATAAAAACACTAAGTTATTTTCCAGTATGCTTGATTAGGTCACTTTATTATACAAAGGTTTGTTTCTGATGCTAACTAATTTTCATTCCTGGTCTGAGTCATTCAGTGTTTCTAGCTCACATTTATGTCATCTATCTCCATCTATCCTCCATGGAAACCTCATGATATTTAAATTCAGTCTATGACTTCTCTGCAGGTGCCGAGAGGAGCGACCCAGCAGGGAAATGACAGACAACGGACCTTGCACCATTTAATAAAGGCTTTTAGTTAGTAGTTAGGTTTTTTGTAAATGCTTAAACCATTGTTCCTGACTCTCACCATTGTTAAAGAAAATTACTGTGCAGAATTCAGAGTCTGACAACAAATAAACGAAACCACTCTGCGGAATCCAGACTCTAACAACATTTATTTGTGCTAGTCTATCTGGCCTTGTCACAAGTGCAGCAGTACATCTGATCTTTCCTCAATTATAAGAGCTACATTTGAACCACATATTCTTTCACTTAATATAGTATAGAATCCCTAGAACCTGCCTGGTATCAAATTCCATAGAGCTGCAAAGAATTTCATAAATGCACCTTAACATAAACAGGGAATAGATTGCATTGGTAGACTGTAAATATTGCATCACATGATGTAGAGGAATCTTTAATTTATTGATTTAATTTTATAAATATATAATTGTATTATACTGTAACCGGAAATTGCTACTTATGTAGCTTTGGGACAGATTTTTAAAATGTGACATTTACAATAAAAGGGGATTGTGGTAATATAGCTGTACCAGACGAGAGGAATAAAATGTTATGGTTCATACAATGGATGTGTCTTCAAGAGTGGTATGATTCCATTTTCTCATCTCAATTTTCAGGTGATCTATGTCACCAGTTATACATTACTACTGACAATATTCTCTATTTTAGGGTAAAAGGCAAAAAAACCCAACAAAAACAACTTGCACTTAAATATCGTCTTTAATCCAGTGAAATGTCTCAATGCACATCACAAAAGGGAGGTAGGTATATACAGTAAATGAACATCAGAGTAACAAGAAGAGCTAAGGTAGGTGACTAAAGGTGTGGTTGAAGAGAGAGATTTTGAGGTTTTAAAGATGGGGAGTAAGATAGGAAGAGAATCCCAGAGTGCTAGGCAGTGCAACCAATGTTGGAAGAGTAGTGGGCTAAAACTGGGACAATCAATTTTATGCTAAACATCACTAGGTACACAATTGAGACTACCTCTAATTTTTCTAAATTCTCTCTAAGTTTTTTATGGAGATTTGTGTCTTTACTTGATGCCTTTCCCCCTGAGGCATTATTTTGCTCTCTAATAATTTAAAGGTAGATGCTATGTAAAACCGTACTGTAAGAAGGCTATACCAGAGCAACGACATTGTGGATACTTTATTTTTCATTAATTAACTAGTCTTCAAAAGGACACTCACTTGCTGAGACAGCTCCTGTTGTTTAACTAATTAAGTCCTAATTATTTGGTACCTAATCTGATGGCCATTATTTCAGAATCTAGCCTGCTGCTGCTGTTATACAAAAGCTTGTATTAAATTTGAAGATCTCCATGCTAGAACATGTCACTTTGTATTTCCAAAAATAAGACGTTACATGATCTAGCTATGAGTGCTTCAATTTTCATGTTTTATAAATTAAACTGAAAGTGAATCAACTTTGATAAATGCTTATATTGATTTAACTGCTTATCTTGCCAGCAATACTAATTTGTTGATAGGGTAGTTGACTTAGATGTGAAGCAACTTCCCTTCATCATTGTATATACAATATTGACTCTATTGGCATTGTGAGAAATAACTGGACAATTAAAACATAATAGCAATGGGAAACTGAGTGTTAAATTACCTATTTACATGAAACTACCAGAGAGTCTACTAAAGGCTACTGACTCTGTTGCCTAATTTGTTTGCACTGTCACCTAAAAGCTGTAATTTTACAAGTAGCGCTAGGCAACAACATGTCAGGGGATATTGGTTTGTCTGCCATAACAGCAATGTCACAATTCAGGTCAACTGTTGAAGTTTCTCAATGGATGGGGACACTGATAGTTCAGGAGAATGATGTGCCAGTTGCAGATATGCTCACATCAAACAGCTATATTTGGCCAGATACAGTTCATGTTGGTTTGGTTGATTTTCCTCTGCCTTTCATCTTATACTCTGAGATCTTCCAAGTTCCCCTCCAAGTCACTCATCATCCTGACTTGGACATATATCCCTGTTCCTTCATCATCACTTGGTCAACATCCAGGAACTCCCTACTCCCCAACAGACTGCAGGGGTTCAATAATAAGACTCACCACCATTTTCTCAAGGGCAACTATGGATGGGCATTAAATGCCGTGCCAGCAAACCAAGACTCAGCGCTGTGGGAGCAGTCGCACCCGAGCCAAGCGGCCCGAGAATCGGTGGAAATTGGTCATACTCGGAGCCATCTGCCGGTGCTGGTTGCGCCTCCACAGCACACTCGCCAATGATGACATTAATCTCGGGCCACTGCCTCGCCGTCAGCGGCCCTCGGGTATGTCCTGGGAGGGAGGATTGGAGCAGGCTACGGGAGGCAGGGGGCTGTTGGGCTGTGATCGTGACTCCTGGGTAGTCGGAAAACCACTCCTATTCCTGATGGCTCCATAGGATGGGTTTACCTACCTGTCGTTGGCAGCCAGTGGGGGCAGGGCTGACGCCTGCCAACATTCCCGCTAAGCTGCGCAGCTGTGGAGCTCTCTGCCGGTCCTGTGCAGCCTGGGACCGACTTTTGCAATGTAAAGTTTTGAGCATGCATGAAATTGTGAATGGGCCGTGCAGCCCCTTAAAGGGGCCACGCACCCCCCCCAAAAATTAGGGAGAACATTGATGCCTGCCCCGCTCATTATCCACAAATTTTGAAAAGAGGGCCGTTAACATGCGCAATGCCCTTAATTTACATATTTAAGGCACCCAATGCCTGTTTTAAAGGCCCCACAAATTTAACAGTGGGACCAATGTCTGCGCAGATTGGGCATAGGTCATCCTACTGCTAAATTGATATGCTTTGTGTCTGTTTTACACCAAAACAATAAGCACAACACATACCTATTATACCTCTTCAAGCCATAGCGCTAGGCAAAGTAGTTAGTGCAAATATTAATTTCCACTGCTGGCATAGACAGAGTGAGCGCGGTCTGAAAATTGTGATGCGTAACTGACTGCCCTGTTTATGCTGCCGTTCTGGCTGCTGTCATCTTGGGTAGGGTCCCGAGATGGGCGGCCAGAGCACCCGCCTGTTTCAGGTGGCAGGATATTTGTAATATGCAATTCGGGGTCCTGTGAGGTAAATATGACTCTGATTGGAATTTCAAGGTGTAAATGAATGGAGTCAATGGAATGGGCAGCTGAATTGATATGATTCATTTTACACTTGCACCCATAATCAAATTTACCTCTGCTGAATTTTGTGGGAAAACATGAAGTCACCCTCATAGTAAATATCAGAATAAATCCAGGTCTTAGTGGAGATCCAAATTGGCTGAACTGCATAGAGCCAAAATCAAGTAAAATGATCAGATAAAGAGATGTTACTTTTTTAAAGTAATATGATGGGGACTACTTCTCCTTTATTCATACAACATTCTGACAGCTGGCTGGATTGATTGCTTGGTTGGTTGGTGGGAGCAAAATTTATTTTTAATTATTCTTTCCTGGGATGTGGGTGTCACTGGCAAGGCTAGCATTTATTGCCCATCCCTAATTGCCCTTGAGAAGGTGGTAGTGAGCCGCCTTCTTGAACTGCTGCAGTCCGTGTGGTGAAGATACTCCCACAGTGCTGTTAGGGAGGGAGTTCCAGGATTTTGACGATGAAGGAACAGTGATATACTTCCAAGTCAGGATGGTGTGTGACTTGGAGGGGAACTTGGTGGTGTTCCCATGCGCCTGCTGCCCTTGTCCTTCTAGGTGGAAGAGGTCGTGGGGTTGGGAGGTGCTGTTGAAGAAGCCTTGGTGAGTTGCTGCAGTGCATCTTGTAGATGGTACACACTGCAGCCACGGTACGCCGGTGGTGGAGGGAGTGAATGTTTAGGGTGGTGGACGGGGTGGCAATCAAGTGGGCTGTTTTTTCCTGGATGAACCATATCAATTCAGCTGCCCGTTCCATTGAGTCCACTCATTTATACCTTGAAATTCCAATCAGAGTCATATTTACCTCACAGGACCCCGATTTGCATATTACAAATATCCTGCCACCTGAAACAGGCAGACGCTCTGGCCGCCCATCTCAGGACCCTACCTAAGATGACAGCAGCCAGAACGGCAGTATAAGTGGGGATATTAGCTGATGACTGCACAGTGTTCAGTGCCAATCGCAACTCCACAGATAATGAAGCAGTCCATGCCCACATGCAACAAGATCTGGATGACATTCAGGCTTGGGCTGATAAGTGGCAGGTAACATTTGCGTCACAAGTGCCAGGCAATGACTATCTCTTTAATGTATATACCTTTAAGGGGGGAACTACTTTTTACAGCTCATGTATACTGCAGTACCGGCAGTGACCACACCTGTATATAGCACTGAGTAGTAATCTGTACAGACCAGTTAGTGTGTGAGCCACGTCGAATAAACACCTGTTATACCGATCTCCTGCAGTCTGTGTCTTATTATACACAGACACAACATTGGCGACAAGGCAAGTTCGAACCTACCTGCAACTCTGCATCACCTCCCTTGACCTCCATCAGTGAATTGGAGGTCAAGGCCAGAGACTCGGGCGTCGACCAC
The DNA here is from genome assembly GCF_052327205.1 of Somniosus microcephalus. Lineage (NCBI taxonomy): Eukaryota > Metazoa > Chordata > Chondrichthyes > Squaliformes > Somniosidae > Somniosus > Somniosus microcephalus. The sequence continues at coordinate 221,686,335 of NC_140991.1, forward strand.
GGGCAACCGCCCAGTCATCCAGCAGAGACTCGAGAATTGCGGGGGAGGCTGTCGAGAGCCAGGCTTGGCTTTCCAGTTGAGGTGGTCCAGCGAAACGGGCTGGCAACAGGTAGTGCGCAGACCCTTCCCGGACAGCGGCGGGCTAGAGCCCGACCGAGCGGCACAGCAAAGGGCCGAGCAGCGTCGACGGGTGAGAGAGAGAGAGGGCAGAGCGCACAGGGCGCAGCCGGTGTTCAGGGGCCAAGCAGCGTCGAAGAGAGGGAGAGAGAGACGCGCAGAAACCCGTGAGGCGCCGCCATTGCCACGAGGACTGCCGAGAGCGACATTGGCAGCAGTGCAGGAGAAGCGCGCGAAACCTACAGGGAGCCGCCATTGCCACGAGAACCGCCGGGAGCGGCATTGGCAGCAGCGGGGGAGGAAGGAAAGCGCGGGAGACGCCATTTTAAGCCATTGGGAGATGCCATTTTAAACCACACCCAAAATGCCGAAGAGTGGCAGTATCACCGCATTTGACAATGAAGTCGAAGATTGGACTACATATGTCGAACGAATAGAAGTATACTGCAAGGCAAATGAGGTGTCAGATGACAAGAAAGCGTCGGTATTGTTAAATTTAATGGGTGCAAAGACGTATGGTTTATTACGCAATCTAGTAACCCCAATGAAGCCAATAGAAAAGAGTTTTGAAGAAATAGTAATGATACTACAGGGACATTTAAACCCCACACCGCTGCTGATAGCAGACAGAGTCAAGTTTCACAAACGGAACCAGCATAAGGATGAAAGCAATGCTGATTATTTAACAGAACTGCACAAACTATCGAAACACTGCCAGTTTGGAGCGGGACTGGCAGATACCGTAAGGGACAAGTTTGTGTGTGGGCTTCAAAGTGAAGGAACCCAGAAATCGCTTTTATCTGAAAAGGACCTTACGCTGGAAAAGGCTTTCAGCATTGCGGTATCATATGAAGCAGCAGCACGGGGCGCTGCAGAGATACAACAGAGACCGCAAGAATATGGCACAAACGAAATGTCATATAGAACAGAGAAGTGCTATCGCTGCGGCAGAACAACACACAACCAGAATGATTGCTGGTTCAAAGACAAAGTGTGCAGACAGTGTGGAAAAGTAGGACACATAGCACGAGTCTGCAGGTCGGGAAAGAAAACCAGCAATAAGAAACCTATTAAAGAAAAGTACAAGAAGGTACATAAGACGACGGAGAATAGTTCAGACGAACAAAAGAGTGATAACGACTCCGAAAGCAGGGAACTGAGTTGTCTGAAACTACATAATGTGATCACAACGGAGGATCACCGAACCATTTGGGTCACTCTCAAGATAGCAGGAGTCCAGGTAAAGATGGAATTGGACACAGGATCAGCCCTAACAGTCATAAACCGACGGGACTACGAGCGGCTATTCTCACACATACCCTTGAGAGACACAAAAATTATTTTGAAGACGTACACGGGGCAAAAAGTCTACCCCAAAGGAAAAATAAGGGTGACCGTTATATATAACGGTAAGGAAACACCAAAACTAGACCTGTATGTATTGCAAGATGGAGGACCACCATTACTGGGACGTGAATGGATCCAGAAAATACAACTGGATTGGCATTCCATACAGGCACTGACTGTGGCTGACAAAAAGGATGACGATGTCACACCTGGGCGACTGTCAAAGATCCGAACTGACGCGAAATAAACATTCCAGCAAGGACTTGGAACACTAAAAGGCATGACAGCGATGATTAAAATTGAAGAAAACGCAAGCCCAAAATTTTTTAAGGCCAGACCGGTACCTTATGCGATCCGCCCAGCCGTCGAAGCAGAGCTGGAGAGTCTGGAACGCTCAGGTGTACTGTCCAAGGTAGACTGGAGCGAGTGGGCTACACCCATCGTCCCTGTAATGAAAAAGTCGTTGAGCAGCACGCCTGGGGAATCAAGGAAGGTTCGCATCTGTGGGGACTTTAAGGTAACAGTGAACCCGGTCCTTCACACCGTACAATATCCACTTCCGCGGATAGAAGATATTTTCGCCTCGCTATCTGGAGGGAAACGCTTCACTAAGATTGATCTGGCCCAGGCGTATCTGCAAATGGAGGTAGAAGAAGCATCAAAAAAATACCTCACAATCAACACCCATAAAGGCCTCTACCAATACAACCGGCTGGTATTCGGGGTAGCATCAGCTCCGGCTATTTGGCAGAGGGCAATGGAACAAGTCCTGCAAGGGATCCCAGGGACACAGTGTTATTTGGACGACATCCTGGTCACGGGCGAAAATGACAGTGATCACCTTGCCAACCTGGAGCAGGTGCTCACTAGATTGTAGGAATATGGGCTCCGAGCTAACCGCCCCAAATGCGAGTTTTTTAGAAAACAGATCTGGTATTGTGGCCACGTTATCGATAAAGAGGGGTTACATAAGTCCCCAGAGAAGATTGAGGCAGTAGCCAAGGCTCCAGCACCGGAAAATGTGTCACAACTGAGGTCGTTCCTCGGGCTGGTAAACGACTACCATAAGTTCTTGCCAAATTTGTCTACAATACTACACCCACTGAACACCCTACTGCAAACTGGGGTGCCATGGAAATGGAGTGACGAATGTAGATGAGCTTTCCAGAAGAGCAAAACACTAATCACATTGAAAGAGGTATTGGCCCATTACAACCCAGCATTACCAATTCGGTTTGCATGTGATGCGTCACCCTACGGCATTGGAGCGGTGCTGTCGCACAAATTCTTGGACGGCTCAGAGAGGCCAATAGCCTTTGTGTCACGATCACTAACCTCAGCCAAGCGTAACTACGCCCAGATTGACAGGGAGGCCCTCAGACAAGTGTGGGGAGTGAAAAAGTTCAATCACTATCTGCACGGGCAGAAATTCACCTTGCTGACTGATCAGCAGTCTCTTGTCTCCATTTTTAATCCGAAGAAGGGCGTTCCGGTGATGACTGCGCAACGACTACAAAGATGGTCACTTTTTCTAGGGGCGCACCACTATGAGATTGAATATAAGGGCACGAAACAGCATGGAAATGCTGATGGGCTATCACGCCTGCCACTGCCTACTGCGGAGGAAGCACCAGCAATAGATCCTGTCAAAATATTCCATTCGACTATAGTTGAATACCTACCGGTAACTAACGCTTGTATCGAAAAGGAAACCCGAAATGACCCGACACTGTCTCGGGTATATGATTTGACGGTGAAGGGATGGCTAGCACATGGCGACTCACTGTTGCCAGCATTCTCGACAAGGAGAGAACAGCTGTCAGTGTGCCGGGGGACCTTGATGTGTGGATCCCGAGTGGTAATTCCACCCAAGTTAAGGGATAGAGTGCTCAATGAGCTTCATGAGGGTCATCTGGGAGGGGTAAAAATGAAAAGCCTAGCCAGGGCTTATGTGTGGTGGCCGGGAATCGATAAACAAATCGAAGACCTGACCAAGAGCTGCTCAGGATGCCAGAAAGTCCAAAATGCACCACCACAGGCCCCTCTACACCCATGGGAGTGGCACTCATCTCCATGGCAACGGGTGCATATTGATTTTGCTGGTCCATTCATGGACTCAATGTTTTTAATAGCCGTGGATGCGCACTCGAAATGGCCTGAGGTCATCAAAATGTCCTCCACCACCTCGGAGAAAACTATTGCAGTCCTACGGACCATTTTTGCCAGGAATGGCTTGCCAGAACAGATTTGCTCCGACATCGGACCACAGTTTGTGTCCGAAGAGTTCCGGAGTTTCTTGAAAAAGAATGGGGTAAGGCATTACACATCCGCCCCGTATCATCCAGCCACAAATGGATTGGCTGAGAGGTTCGTACAAACCTTTAAGAAGGCAATAAAGGCTATGTACAATGACAACATTCCGCTGCAGCACAAGGTGGACAATTTCCTGTTCGCCTACCGGAATGCGACACATGCAGTCACCAACCAGGCCCCAGCCATGATGTTCTTTAACCGAAGGTTAAGATCTCGCCTGGATTTGCTCAGACCAAACATACGAAGAGATGTTGAGAGTAAGCAATTCCAGCACATCCATGAGAAGCCAACAAGGAGCTTCAATGTAAGGCAACCAGTCTTGGCCCGCAACTACCGAACAGAAAAATGGCAGCCAGGAACGATATGCACACGGCAGGGCCCACTAATGTACACAGTGGACGTTGGGGAGAGCATCGTGAGACGCCATGCTGACCAGATCCTAGAGTCACAGGAACAAGTCAACCCCATGCCTCACCCATACGTACCTGGTGATGAACCCGATGTACAAGTCGCATCTACCCCAGAAACAGTTGCATCGGAAGCTGATGAACCAACCGACGACAGGCGGCCAGAATCGCCTCCGCACCAAGAGCAAGACACTCGGGAAAGGCGCTATCCAGAAAGGATTAGGAAGCCTCCCCAAAGACTGAATATATAAATAGAATATTTTCAGCTAATGTTGCATGTTAAAAGTGTTAATTGTAATTAGTTTGATATTTAATTGTTAAATGAGTGTTATGGTACTGTTAATCTAAAAGGGGAGGAATTGTAATGTATATACCTTTAAGGGGGGAACTACTTTTTACAGCTCCTGTATACTGCAGTACCGGCAGTGACCACACCTGTATATAGCACTGAGTAGTAATCTGTACAGACCAGTTCCCGTGTGAGCCACGTCAAGTAAACACCTGTTATACCGTTCTCCTGCAGTCTGTGTCTTATTATACACAGACACAACAATCTCCAATAAACGAGCGTCTAACCACCACCCCATGACATTCAACAGCATTACCATCACCGCATCCCCCACCATCAATTTCCTGGGGGTCGCCATTGTCCAGAAACGTAACTGGACCAGCAACATAAATACTGTGGCAACACGAGCAGGTCAGAGGCTAGGTAGTCTGCGGCCAGTGTCTCACCTCCTGACTCCCCAAAGCCTTTCCACCATCTACAAGGCAGAAGTAAGGAGTGTGATGGAATACTCTCCACTTGCCTGGATGAGTGCAGCTCCAACAACACTCAAGAAGCTCAACACCATCCAAGACAAAACAGCCCGCTTGATTGGCACCCCATCCAACACCTTAAACATTGACTCCCTCCACCACCAGCGTACCGTGGCTGCAGTGTGTACCATCTACAAGATGCACTGCAGAAACTCGCCAAGGCTTCTTCGGCAGCACCTCCCAAACCTGCGACCTCTACCACCTAGAAGGACAAAGACAAGGGCAGGAGGGACATGGGAACACCACAACCTCCAAGTTCCCCTCCAAGTCACACACCATCCAGGCTTAGAATTATATCGCCGTTCCTTCATCGTTGCTGGGTCAAAATCCTGGAACTCCCTCTCTAACAGCACTGTGGGAGTACCTTCACCACACGGACTGCAGCGGTTCAAGAAGGCGGCTCACCACCACCTTCTCAAGGGCAACTAGGGATGGGCAAAAGATGCTGGCCTTGGCAGTGATGCCCACATCCCATGCACGAATAAAAATTTCTCTATAAAGTTGGTATATATTATCTCTCAAGTGCTCTAAAAATATCAAGAGCTAATAAACTAATTTTATCCTAAATATCAGAAAAATTTCTCCAATTCTGAACCATGAGATTGTGAGTGATAGAAATTGACCAGTTTGTTCTGAATTCAGATTGTCAATTAACTAGTGAGCAGTTAACATTTGAGATGAAGCAATTCAGGAGAAATGCATTTTTGGTTTGAAGTATTTTAATGGGAGAAATTTGTGTAGGCCCGTTTTTCAGGCATGAAAGTTCTGGCGTGCTCATCGAGTGAGTCAGAAGCTGAAGGCCTGAGTTTCATCCAAAAATGTGCCTTGGGCTTCACCTGAATAATTCCGCAAGCAATCGAGCATCCCGGGTCTGCTTGCCGGTTTTTTGCAGACCAATTTGGTTGCAACACTGGCATTGCCCTTCAGGTAGGTCCTGGGGGTGGGGGGGAATTGGTGAACGGGGAGGGGCAAGTGCGGGCTGGCTGAGGTTCGCAGTATTGCTGTGGAGCCAGGAAGAGCCGGAGGAGCTTCTCCTTTCTCTACATTAAGGAGAGTGCAAGAAAGATTACTTACCTTGCCTTCGGCGGCCTTCAGACGCCGCTGTAGAGCCGCCTAGTTTTTGATCAGTTTCAGAGCAGAATTCTTAAACAAGCATTAGGTACCTGATTAGCCATATGGCATCGGACGTCTTTCAGCTACAGTCAGGGCATGAGACATAGCTCTACAAAACTGGACCTTTTTGTCCCTGTTTCATGCCCAATAAATAGTTGAAATGAGGTCCAATTTTGTCCCCTATGTTTTTCCCAGTCTGTCATGTCAATGCATTGATATGGTAAGGTAAGAAACTGGGAATAGAAGCTATCTTTTGTTAAGAAATCTCTTCAGATGAACTTAAAAGAAAGCAGAAATGTTCAACAGAATTTATTTATATTTTTGCCAGGAGGCTTGTTTTAATGAATTTTCCACTTCTAAACATTACATCCTGTTCTGAACCATTACATTCAGCAGCTGAAGGCATTAATCTGCTGATCAGGAGCTGTACACCTATGTTAATAATTAATGAAAGAAGCGTGAAATGAGTTTCAACTGGTTTGTAGCAGTGCCCGTGTCAAGATTTTGAATGATTGCATCAAGCAAATCACAACTTTCTGTTAGCTCAAACCTTTTGCCTCTAGTAAAGCCATTTTATAAAAACAAATAATGATATGATTGAAAGAGAATTCTAAAAGCATGACTTAACTTAGGGATTGATGATTCCAGAAAATTCTTATTTAGATTTTAGTTTCTGAAGCATTTAATTAAAGCTACATTGTGACAATCTGGCTTCTACTAAATCATTCTTTACCTGCTACTTCTAGCGTTCAATTCTAGAATTCAACTCACATTGACTTCTTACAATCACAGTGAATAGAGGGGATAATGCACTTCAGCCTAGAACAGTGAGTAAATCGGTCATTGGCATGCCTGCAGATACAATGCAGGCTCACCCCTTTGGACATATGTCCTTAACAACTTGGGCTCAGACACTTGTACAAGTCTTGAATTTCGGTCATTGAACAGCGAGTAATTATATTGACAGAAATTGAACAGTTCAAGTACCCCGTTATCTCTTATAGTTAAATCAACTGATTTCAATTCTGCACTCTCCAAGGCGTCGTCCCATCCGTCACCACAGCTCGTCGGAGCACAAGAAATATGAATCCACTGTTTTCATTGTGATTGTGCTGCAATTTCATTCAGAAGAGCATTTGGATGGCTGAATCACTGTCTCAAAGTAATACTGGGCATAAAGACTCTGCACTCTATCTGCAGTAAGGACACAGCACAGTACTGTAGTTTGAAGTCTTTTTGGTCAGTGGTGGTGCTCTCATTTCTCAGTCAGAGGTTGTGGATTCAAGCCCTACTCCAGAGACTAGAGCCAATAATTCAGGCTGATACATCAGTGCAGTAATAAGGAGGTGCCGTCTTTCAGTTGAGACAACTGAGGCCTGACTGCCATTTAAGTAAATATAAATGGTCCTGTGGTGTGGTGTATGTAACCTGTTCCACCTTAAGAGAACTACCTTAAGAGATGTACTACTTTCTCTTGGCTGCTGTATACTGTAATACTGTAATACCGGTGGTGACCACACCGGTATATAAGTGTTGTGCAAGGATTTGCTGGGCAGTTCAGCCCTGACCTCCGAATAGTAAAGACCTGTTAAAAGTTATTCTTGTTGTCTGTGTCCAGTGATTGATCCTAAACATAACTGGGACACACAGACTCAACAGTGGCGACGAGTCCGATCTTACCCTGCGGCAATTTTACATCCAAGGCAGCTTCATCCTCAAAACAGGCGTCGAGAAGAGGCATCCGCCCTCATCATCCTGCTGAGCACCATCGCACGGGAGGCATCGAGAACCCGGGTTAAAAAAAAAGAATAAGAATTCTGACCACGAAGCCCTCCATCAGCGACAGGCAGTGATCATCCCTTCTACCACGGTGGTGGGTAAGCCGATCAGCGACACGAGCAGAAAGTCGGCCGCGTTGACTGTGGAGTAGGGGAGGGAAAACGGAGGAATAAGGGCGGAGAGCTCGACCACGGCCGGTAGAAAGGGCCGGGCTGCAATCGAGGCCGAGAGGCGCAGCGACTGGGGCAGCTTAAGGCTCGAGAGCCGCGGAGAACTCAAACGCAGCCGGTGTACAGGACCGGGCTGCAAGCGGGGCTGCGAGGCAAAGCAGCGTCGGGGAGTTGAGAAGCTTAAGGCACGAGAGCCGCGGAGAATTCAAACGCAGCCGGTGTAAAGGACCGGGCTGCAAGCGGGGCTGCGAGGCAAAGCAGCGTCGGGGAGTGAGAACCGCTGGGGAGGCGAGAACGGCAGCAGCAAGGCAATCGCCATTGCAGCCAGCGGGGGAAGAAGGCAAATGCGGGAATCCGCCATTGTAGTCGGCGGGGGAAGAAGACGAGCGCGGGAAAGACCGCCAAGCGTGGGAAGCCGCCATTTTAGTAGGCGGGGGAAGAAGACAAGCGCGGGAAGCCGCCATTTTGAGAAAAAGAAAATAAATTTTTTAAACTTGCAAGGATGCCTAAACATGGGAGCATTAATACCTTTGATAGTGATATCGAAGATTGGACCACGTATGTAGAACGCATGGAAGTTTATTGTAAAGCAAATAAGGTACCAGATGATGAGAAAGCACTAACCTTATTAAGCTCAATGGGTGCGAAGACATACGGGCTATTGAAGCACCTTCTATCACCAAATAAACCGACGGATCAGACTTTCGCGAATATTGTTACTGTCCTGAAAAATCATTTAAACCCCACGCCACTGATGATAGCGGAACGATTTAAATTTTACAGGAGAACGCAGTTGAAAGACGAAAGCAACGCTGAATTTTTAATTGAACTACGTAAGCTATCGAAGTACTGTCAGTTTGGAACAGGACTAGCAGATGCGCTGAGAGATAAATTTGTGTGTGGATTGTTAAAAGAAGGAACACAAAAGCGGCTGCTTGAGGAGAATGATCTTACGCTTGATAAAGCTGTCACTATTGCAGCATCGCAAGAAGCCGCAGCGAGAGGCACTGCGGAAATGCAGCTACAGTCACCGGAACTCTGCACCAATCAAATGGTCTTGAGTACAGTAAAATGTTATCGTTGTGGAAAGACAACGCACGATCAGAACCAGTGCTGGTTCAAAAATCAGGAATGCAGAAAATGTGGCAGGCTTGGTCACATAGCTAAAGTATGCCGGTCAGGAAAGAAGACCAGCAACAAAAAGTCACCGCAGGAAAAGTACAGAAAGGTACACAAGGTGACAGAGAACAGTTCGAACGAACAGAAGTCAGATTCAGACTCCAGCAGTAATGAACTGGGTAGTCTAAGAGTACACAATGTTGGTAAGGAAGCAGACCTCCAAACAATTTGGGTCACACTTCAGATAGCAGGAGTCCAAGTGAAGATGGAATTGGACACTGGATCGGCATTGACGGTCATGAATAAGCAAGATTACAAAAGGTTATTCCCACATATTCCCCTACGGGATACGGAGATTGTATTGAAAACATACACGGGGCAAAGAGTATACCCCATCGGGAAGATAGAGGTAAAGGTGGTCCACAAGGGCAAAGAAAGCTGAGGAATGGACTTATATGTGCTACCTGAGGGAGGTCCACCACTACTGGGACGGGAGTGGATTAGGAAAATAAATATGGACTGGCATTCCTTAAAAGCACTAACGGTAGATTCCGGTACAAAAGATGTCAAACCTAAACGATTGTCCAGAATATTGGACGATGCTAAAGAGGTGTTCCAACAGGGACTGGGAACACTGAGAGGAATTACGGCAAACATCAAGGTTGAAGAACATGCAAACCCAAAATTTTTCAAAGCCAGACCGGTACCTTATGCAATACGACCTGCTGTGGAAGCTGAGCTGGAAGGGCTAGAACATTCAGGAGTACTGTCTAAGGTAGACTGGAGTGAGTGGGCCACGCCCATTGTCCCCGTCATGAAGCGTTCATCAAGCAACAAGCCAGGGGAACCGGGGAAGGTTCGCATCTGTGGAGATTTCAAGATCACTGTTAATCCGGTGCTTCACACGGTGCAGTATCTGCTTCCGCGGATTGAGGATATCTTCGCTTCGTTGTCTGGTGGGAAACACTTCACCAAGATAGACCTGGCGCAGGCGTACTTACAGATGGAAGTTGAGGAAGAGTCACGCCAGTATCTCACGATCAACACACATAGAGGCTTGTACCGGTATAATAGACTGGTTTTTGGAGTGGCATCGGCTCCAGCAATTTGGCAGAGGGCCATGGAGCAGGTATTACAGGGAATTCCAGGCACACAATGTTACCTGGACGATATTCTGATTACAGGAGATGATGACGAGGAACACCTTGCAAACTTGGAACTGGTGCTCACCAGATTAAAAGAATATGGACTTCGAGTTAATCGCCAGAAATGTGAGTTCTTTCAGAAGCGGATCTCGTACTGTGGTCATGTCATTGACCAGGAGGGGCTTCATAAGTCTCCTGACAAGATCGAAGCTGTTGTGAAGGCTCCCGCTCCGGATAATGTATCCCAATTGAGGTCGTTTCTAGGGTTGATTAACTATTACCATAAGTTTCTGCCAAATTTATCCACGGTGCTGCACCCGCTGAATGCTGTTTTGCAGAAGGGAGTACCATGGAAGTGGAGCGAGGACTGTAAGAGGGCCTTTCGCGAAAGCAAGGCATTGATCACCTCAGAGGAAGTGTTGGCTCACTTCAACCTAACGCTGCCTATTCGTTTGGCTTGTGATGCTTCTCCATATGGTATTGGGGCAGTACTCTCACACAAGTTGCCAAATGGCCAGGAGAGGCCAGTTGCGTTCGCATCCAGATCATTGACCTCCGCTGAGCGTAACTATGCTCAGATAGATAGGGAGGCTCTCAGCCTTGTGTGGGGAGTAAAGAAGTTTAATCATTACCTGCAGGGCCAAAAGTTTACGCTTCTGACAGACCACCAGCCGTTGGTATCCATTTTTAACCCTAAGAAGGGTGTTTCGGTGATGACAGCACAGAGACTCCAGAGATGGTCCCTTTTCCTTGGAGCACATCAATATCAGATAGAATTCAAAGGTACAAAGCAGCATGGGAATGCTGATGGGCTGTCGCGCCTGCCACTACCTACAGAGGAGGAGGCACCGACGGTTGACCCTGTTGAGTTATTTCACTCGACCATCATCGAATGTTTACCAGTCACCAATGCAAGTGTTGAAAGAGAAACCAGGAACGACCCGACACTGTCCAGGGTCTACGAAGTGACAGTGAAGGGATGGCCAGCACATGGTGATCCACTGTTACCGGCATTCTCAGCAAGACAAGAACAGCTGTCCGTCTGTCAAGGAACATTGATGTATGGAACAAGGGTGATTATTCCTCCTAAGTTAAGAGAGAGAGTTCTAAAGGAACTGCATGAAGGTCATCTGGGGGGAGTCAACATGAAAAGCCTTGCTAGGGCTTATGTGTGGTGGCCGGGTATCGACCAACAGATAGAGGATCTGATGAAAAGCTGCTCAGGGTGCCAAAAAGTGCAAAATGCACCTCCGATTGCACCGCTGCATCCATGGGAATGGCCTTCAACCCCATGGCAATGTGTACATATTGACTTTGCTGGTCCATTCATGGACTCCATGTTTTTAATTGCGGTGGACGCACATTCTAAATGGCCAGAAGTGATTAAGATGACTACCACTACCTCGGAAAAGACGATCGCGGTGCTGAGAACGATATTTGCAAGAAATGGATTGCCAGAACAAATATGTTCAGACAATGGACCGCAGTTCGTGTCAGAAGAATTCCAGAAATTCATGAAGAAGAATGGGGTGAACATTATACCTCTGCCCCATATCATCCGGCTACAAACGGGTTGGCTGAGAGATTTGTACAAACGTTTAAAAAAGCAATAAAGGCCATGAGCGAAGATCAGATTCCACTACAACACAAGGTGGACAAATTCCTACTGGCATATCGAAACGCCACTCATGCAGTGACAAACCAAAGTCCTGCCATGATGTTCTATAACAGGAGGTTGCGGTCCAGGTTGGACTTGTTAAAACCAAATGTGCGGAGGGAAGTTGAAAACAAACAGTTCCAGCATATAAATAACAAGACCACTCGGAGCTTCGAAATAGGACAACCAGTGTTAGCCCGGGACTATAAAAACGAGAAATGGCAATCTGGAACAATTCGGGCCAGACAAGGACCCCTGATGTACATGGTAGATATTGGTGAAAATGTAATACGGCGTCATGCTGACACGGTGGCATAGTGGTTAGCACTATTGCCTCACAGCGCCAGGGACCCGGGTTCGAATCCGGCCTTGGGCGACTGTCTGTGTGGAGTTTGCACATTCTCCCCGTGTTTGCGTGGGTTTCCTCCCACAGTCCAAAGATGTGCGAGTTAGGTTGATTGGCTATGATAAATTGACCCTTAGTGTTAGGGGGATTAAATACGTGGGGTTACGGGGATAGGGTGGGATATGTGTTGGTGTAGGGGTTACGGGGATCGGGTGGGATATGTGTCGGTGCAGGCTCGATGGGCCGAAATGGCCTCTATCTGCACTGTGGGGTTTCTGTGATTTCTGTGATTTCTGTGAACTGGTAGAATCGAGAACAAGGGTCGAACCCATGGTTATGGCAGAGACAACCGTGAAAGAAGTTAGTGAACCTGAAGCAGCTACCTCAGAAGTGAATGTACCTGATGATGATGTCCAATCCATAAGAGACCAACTAGATGAGTCACCCCAGCAACGAGAATCAGAGACCCCTGAAAGGCATTATCCAACTCGAATCAGGAGGCCTCCTCAGAGACTGAATCTTTGAACTGTTTTGCATGAAGTTGTATATATATATATGTTATTATGTTATGTTAAATGGGGATATAACTGTTAAGCTAAAAAGGGAGGATTGTGGTGTATGTAACCTGTTCCACCTTAAGAGAACTACCTTAAGAGATGTACTACTTTCTCTTGGCTGCTGTATACTGTAATACTGTAATACCGGTGGTGACCACACCGGTATATAAGTGTTGTGCAAGGATTTGCTGGGCAGTTCAGCCCTGACCTCTGAATTGTAAAGACCTGTTAAAAGTTATTCTTGTTGTCTGTGTCCAGTGATTGATCCTAAACATAACTGGGACACACAGACTCAACACTGTGGCACTATTTGAAGGCGAGTATGGGAGTTCTCCTGGTGTCCTGGCCAACATCTATTGTTCAACCAACTCCACTAAAATAGATCATCTGGTTATTTATCTTATTGCTGTTTATAGGATCTTGCTATGTGCAAATTGGCAGCTATGTTTGCCAACATTACTACACCTAAAATAAGGTACTTCATTGGCTATGAAGCATTTTGGATGTCCCGAGGATGTGAAAGACGTTATATAAATGCAAGGTCTTTCTTTTTGTCTTAAGCCATTTGCTTTAAATCTGGAACTTTATTATTAATGAACACCTGACCTTTAATTTTAAAGCAAGACAGATTTCTACAATCAGTCCTTTGTAATAAGTGAGCCAACTATGGAAAAATAAATGGAAATTTTTGGCAAAGTCTGGCAAAAGCATCCATTTTAAACAGTCTCCTTCACATCAAGTTTAATTAAAACTCCTAAATACACATACAGCTAATATGTTTTTTTTTAAGATTAAAGATTTGTTGCCACTTGGCCTGGCAGTAAATCGATATTACACACTGACAGGTAAAATACATTTCTTGCTCCATTTGTTTTCAAAAGGGGGGTGGACCACACAGGCAGGGAGTTCCTGCTGTCAATATGCTGCTTCTGTAAAACAACATTCTACTCTCCCACCATTGGGGCCATGACTGCCGCTCTCCAGGACCTGCCTCCACCTTCCATATGGGGGTCTTGGGAAGCAAGAGCACTGGGAGAGATTTGCATGCAGCAGGCCAGGAAGGGGTGGCCAATGGTGGTTTCAGTGGCGGCAGCGGTGGGAGTGAAATTGAGGCCAGGGCAGTGAGGGGGTGGTAGGACTCATTCTCTGTCTTTATCCTGCCCCATTGTAGGAGAATCCAGCCCTAAGGATTCTGAAATGCATTGTTATTTTGGTTTCAGAATTGGTTTTAAGTATTGGTGAAAGTTAAATACCAGCAAGCTATTTTATCTGCTGATTTATTTTGCAGAAAGAAAGTCTTGCATTTGTATAGTGCTTTTCACAACCTCAGGAAGAACCAAAGTGCTTTACAGCTAATTAAGTAGTTTTTTTTGAAGAGGAGTGACTGTTGAAATGTTGGGAAACGCAGCAGCCAATTTGCACACAGCAAAGTCCCACAAACAGCAATGAGATAATGAACAGTTAATCCGTTTTAGATGTTGGTTGAGGAATAAACATTGGCCTGGACACCAGGAGAACGCCCCTGCTCTTCTTCAAATAGTGCCATGGGATCTTTTACGTTCACCTGAGATGGCAGTTGGAGCCTCGGTTTATCGTCTCATCCAAAAGACAACTCCTGTACTGAAGTGCCAGCCTGGGCTATATGCTCCAATCTCTAGAGTGGGGCTTGAACCCATGACCTTCTGACTCAGAGGTGAGAGTGCTGCCACTGAACCAAGGCTGACACACACTCTACTTAGTTTTGTGGCAGTGATGGGCAGCCTAGGGCACCAGGCTAGTGCAACACAAAAATTGTGCTTGAAGTAAACCCTTTCCTGAACCTGTACCTTTTAAAGCAAACCCCTTGCCGCAGTGGTGGGCAGGTGTTAGTCAGAAGTGGCATCAAGTTGACATTGAGGCAGGAACATGTTACACACATGCTGGACTGCAGATAACATTGAGATATGTGCTAAACGACTCAAGCACGCTCATATCACATAGTCCAATCTTTTAGTACATATTGGGAAAACACGATTGGCCAATAGAAAAAAGTCCATAATTACAAGACTCACATTGACAAGGGGAAAAGTCAATAAATTAGATAGTTTAAGGGCCTGGATATCATAAAGGACAGTTCTAGCCCACTTTAACCACTGGCACACTGATTACTGTATTGGAAGTGCACTCAAAATTGTCCTGAGTTTTGCTTTAGAATGTGCACTACTAATTGCGTAAGTGTTTAATTTATTTGTCTGTTGCATTGTCCCTTGTGTGTCTGCGTACTTCTTTGTGTTGGCTGTGAATGTGCCCTACTACTGAATATTTGCCTAATTCAAAAAGTAGAACTGGCAGGTGGCTGTGTAGCCAACTGTTGACCTAGAGTAATCTGGTGCTTGTATGTGTGACAAATCCTAATGGCCTTGGCTCAATGCGAGAGATACTTTTGCTGTGGACTCCTGAGGGCCGATTTTTCGGACTCTTGCCTGTGTAGAAAACCCTTTTCCCCAGTCACAGAGGTTAGGAAAAGGGCCAGAGACCCGACTTTCTGTGTTGCTTTTATCCTGCTCTGGGAGTATCAGGACTTCCCTGGGCGGGAGTGCTGGAGCTTAGTCTATACCTGCAGTAGGTGCAGGCCAGTCGGATCCATTTAACTAAGGTGAGGGGAAGCTTTTTCCACCCTAAAAACCAAAGCATTGTGGCCCACCTCCAGAGCCTTGGCGACTGAAAGGTCAACAGGTGTCCTGGGCGAGCAGATTGAAGATTGCAGGTAACAAACTTTTTCAACTTAAAAATAACTCCCTGCCAGGATATTGATGTTTAGTTGGAACCTTCTAACAGCCAATTTCCATTGACAAGTAGAAGGCCCTGACCTCCGGGACCTGACATGTAGCTTCACCTCTCCCTCCAGCACTAAGCCCTGCTAGCAGGTGGGGCTGCACCATGTAAATGACCAGAGATAGGAAATCCCAATGCTCCTGGACTGGACAGAAGCAAGAACTTGTTCCAGGCGGCAAGTTGGCGGAAAATATCACTGCCCACCAGCACCAGATAGGTGGTGGAATCGGCTTCTCGGGGCCGTCTCACATTCGGGAAGGGGTCGTCCCAAGGAAAGGGAGGCCTAAGATTTCCTTGTGGGGCTCGGAGGAAGAACAAAAGTACAGTACCTGTTTGGGTCTCTTCTGGTCTCACCTCCTCTTCCACTGTCTTCCCCTGGCGGGAAAGCCACCTCGACTTCCCGCTCAGGCCATCCAGTTAAAATTGCAGTTGGGTCCTAATGACATCAGAACCAGATGAACTGTATCTGGCAGCTAGCCCTGTGATTTGTATTATTTGTTTTTATAGAAGTTCTGGGTCTGTTATTTTGTTCTAGAACTATTCTTCTTTAAAAGACATTCTGACTGGTAACTAGAGCAATTTATAGCAGAACCGCTTTATGTACCAATATAAACAGGGCAGAAGAAAATAAGACAAAGAAGTTGTAATAAAAGTAGATTGGGAAGTAAGAAAGAGGGGATTATGAAAATGTTGCAGAACATCTGTGAAAGGATTATAAGATTATGTTACTAAACAAGCTATTCACAGTACAGTACTAATGTACCATAGAGCTGAATGAGACCGGAATGAAAAAAGTCACATCTAAGTTAGGTATGATAAGGTTTTCATGTTAAATTCAGGCTAGCTAAGGTCATTTAAGCTAGTGTAATTTATGGCACTCCAGACTGCATTGTGAAATACAACAGGATAAATGTTATTAAATTAATAGAAAATCATTTTCTGCAATGTCAAGATAATTTATTGATTACATGCCATATAATATAACTTCAAGGATTATAAGTGGTTTTGTTCCGAAGTCACAACTGATGATTGCTATTATAGTTGTGCTGTCTCCCTACATTCTTTACTTGGGTTCACACCGAAAAATCATTTTCCATAAGCAGCCTTTCATCTTCGGTGATCAGAAACTTATGGCCATTTTCGTGTTGCGAATGGAATAATGTGGTGTAGGACTGACACTTACCCTTTTACCACAATGTTAAGCAACAGAAACTTAGGGGGATTGCCCACCACATGTTCCTGTCCACTCCGCAAGGCAGAAAATGCACTGTCGAGCCATGACACGCAGGCTTAAAACAAATTAAGCAAAAGAACAGAGCAAGTAGCCAACAGTACAATACTTGAATTACTCAATACTTAAATTACCAATAATTAAACTGCACTGAAACAAAATAATAAGACTCCAGAATCTTTTAACTGTGTCTCTGATGATCATAACATGGGCACTTGATGCCACAGAGCCCTTCCAATGGCTGCAACATGGAACTAGGGAGGTGAACAGGGAATTTAACTTCTTAGGATGGCTGGCAGACACACTGCTGTTTTTCTTTGAAATTGTGGCTGGCTGGAAGAACAAATGGATTCTTTCTCACTAGTTAGGTAATTAGAATGTAATTATTTCAGTTAATCAAATGGATTGACTGAACAGTGGCCCCTGGGCTGTCTGTTGACCCTGGCTACCACCTGCTGCCAGCCATGATCCAGTGCTGAACCCATGGAAGGGTGCGCTGGAGTGCCAAAAAGGACACTTGAGCACCCTCATCAGCACCCTCAGCAGCACCCTCATCAGCACCCTCAGCAGCACCCTCAGCAGCACCCTCAGCAGCACCCTCAGCAGCACTCCACCTCAGCAGGTATAATACAGGGAGCTCATGTGCAGAGCTACTTTATCACATGCAAACAGACTCAGTTTCCTGCCTCAATAGTTGTTTTGCCATTCACTGGTGTTTGCCAACCATTTCCTTTTCTCCATACAGATTTTGAAAATGCTATCTTATTTTAAGTGACTACATTTCCTTTAATTCCAGCTACAGCTCTTTAACCATTGCTCATGTGCAGGATATGATTATGCTTCACGAATTTAGTAAGTCCCCATCACAAGATTAATCCACTAAGGGAACTTGCGTTGAATATTAGTTGAGGGCTAATCCCAGAAGATCCAATGGGATAAGTCATTTCCAACTTGTGGAAGTGTAAAGCTCACAGCACACTGGTAATCACGAGCCAATATGTCTTATATTATTATGGTTATATGTATGGGTGAAAAGTGAAAGGTAGAAAATCCAATTTTAGATACAGGTATTTCAAATCAGAAGTTTATAAAAATTGATTCAAATTTTGATGTAAACTCATTTAAAGATATTAGGAGAATTTTCAGCTGTTTAGGAATCTTTATGCAAATTTAACATATTTAGAAATAGTATACTTGAAATAAAAGTGTATCTACATGTCATTAATGATAAGTCATATTTTAAGTTACAGTGGTGGCTGTTTGTCACCAGTTAACGCACGATAGGGTTCCCCTTGTCCTCACCTTTCACCCCACCAGCCTCCACATTCAACGGATCATCCTCCGCCATTTCCGCTACCTCCAAAGTGATCCCACCACCAAACGTATCTTCCCCTCCCCTCCCCTTTCAGCATTCCGTAGGGACCGCTCCCTCCGAGACACCCTAATCCAATCCTCTATCACCCCCAACAGCCCTTCCCCTTCGCCTGGCACCTTCCCGTGCAAGCGCAGGAGATGTAACACCTGCCCCTATACCTCCCCCCTTCCTACTGTCCAGGGTCCCAAACACCCCTTCCAGGTGAAACAGCGATTTACTTGTACTTCTTGCAATCTAGTATACTGTATTTGCTGCTCACGATGCGGTCTCCTCTACATTGGGGAGACCAAATGCAGATTGGGTGACCGTTTTGCGGAACACCTCCGTTTAGTCCGTAAGGGTGACCCCGAGCTTCCGGTCGCCTGTCATTTTAATTCACCGCTCCATTCCCACTCGGACCTCACCGTTCTTGGCCTCTTGCATTGTTCCACGGAAGCTCAACATAAACTCGAGGAACAGCACCACATCTTCCGATTAGGCACTTTGCAGCCTTCCGGACTCAATATCGAGTTCAACAATTTCAGATCATAACCTCGGCCCCTATTACATTTTTACTTATATATTTTTATTCCACCCCTTTGTTTTGGGTCTTCCCTTCCCCCCCCTTTTCTTTTTTTTCTCTCTCCCACATGGCAGCTGTCACTCATCCTGCCAGTACACTTCACACCTAATCTTAGCCGTCTTTTGTCTCCACTGTCCTATTACCATCTCGTCTGGTTTTGAATACCTCTTAATGTCTCTTTACTTCTCTTTTGTTCTATCGCAGCCCTGCCTTCGATCTATTTTATTTCCTTTCTAGTTTTGAAAAAGGGTTCACCCGAAACGTCGACTCTTAATTTCTCTCTACGGATGTTGCCTGGCCTGCTGAGTTTTTCCAGCATTTTCTGTTGTTATTTTGGATTTCCAGCATCTGCAGTATTTTGCTATTGTACATGGAGAAGGCTTGCTGGTCTCTCAGTTGCATCTGAATCCAATTCTCCCACTAATCATGCTAACTAGTATAATGCATTCACATTTTCCTTTTTTTTAAGTATCCACATGTCAGCAGCAGCATGCCCAACAGTACAAGAGGAACTTCAAGCTGGGAAATACACCAGTTGCTCTCCAGCTCCAAGTCAGCATCTATACACAGCTATAAAAGTAGAGAGATGAGTTCCTCCCTGTAGTGTCCGCGTATCAATAACACACAGACTGCAGGAGAATGATAATAACAGGTGTTTACTGAACAGAGGGTATGCTGGAACTGAAAGTACAGAAGCCTGCTACGGCTTTATATACAGGTGTGGTCACTGCCGGTACTACAGTATAAAAGCAGTTCTCTCTTAAAGGTACATACACAACAATTCCTCCCCTTTTAGATAAACAGTACATAACATTCATTTAACAATTAAATAATAACTAATTACAATTACAATTTCCTCTGTACTATATACATCAACTGAAGTAATCATTTATAAATTCAGTCTTTGAGGAGGCTTCCTGATCCTGGCTGGATAGCGCCTTTCTCGAGTATCCTGTTCTTGCGGCGGAGTCGATTCTGGCTCATTGTCATTGGTTGGTTCGTCAGCTTCCAATACCACTGATTCTGAGGTAGACGCAATCTGTACTTTGGGTTCATCACCAGGTGCGCATGCTCGTGGTATGGGTTTGACTTGTTCCTGTGACTCTAGAATCTGGTCAGCATGGCGTCTCACGATGCTCTCTCCAACGTCCACTGTGTACATTAGTGGTCCCTGCTGTGTGCATATCGTTCCTGGCTGCCATTTTTCTGTTCAGTAGTCGCGGGCCAAGACTGGTTGCCCTATCTTGAAGCTCCTGGTTGGCTTCTCATTGATGTGCTGGAATTGCTTATCCTCAACATCTCGTCTTATGTTTCGTTTGAGCAAATCTAGGCGACATCTTAACCTTCGGTTGAAGAACATTATGGCTGGAGCTTGGTTGGTGACTGCATGTGTCGCATTCCGGTAAGCAAACAAGAAATTATCCATCTTGTGTTGTAGTGGTATGTCGTCGTTATACATCCCCTTTATTGCTTTTTTAAAGGTCTGAACAAACCTCTCAGCCAATCCATTTGTGGCTGGATGGTATGGGGCAGATGTGTAATGTTTTACCCCATTATTCCTCAAAAACCTCCGGAAATCCTCGGACACAAACTGTGGTCCATTGTCGTAGCAAATCTGTTCTGGCAAGCCATTCCTGGCAAAGATGGTCCGTAGGACTGCAATAGTTTTCTCCGTGGTGGTGGAGGACATTTTGATAACCTCTGGCCATTTCGAATGTGCATCCACGGCAATTAAAAACATTGAGTCCATAAATGGACCAGCAAAATCAATGTGTATCCGTTGCCATGGAGATGAGGGCCACTCCCATGGATGTAGCGGGGCCTGTGGTGGAGCGTTTTGGACTTTCTGGCATCCTGTGCATCTCTTGGTCATATCCTCGATTTCTTTATTGATTCCCGGCCACCACACAAACGCCCTGGCTAGGCTCTTCATTTTTACCCCTCCCAGATGATCCTCATGAAGCTCATTGAGCACTCTATCTCTCAACTTGGGTGGAATTACCACTCGGGATCCACACATCAAGGTCCCCCAGCAAACTGACAGCTGTTCTCTCCTTGGCGAGAATGCTGGCAACAGTGAGTCGCCATGTGCTGGCCATCCCTTCACCGTCAAATCATAGACCCGAGAGAGTGTCAGGTCATTTCGGGTTTCCTTCTCTATACTTGAGTTTGTAACAGGTAGACATTCGACTATGGTCGCATGGAATATCTCAACAGGGTCCACTGCAGGTTCTTCCTCCACTGTAGGCAACGGTAAGCGCAACAGCCCATCAGCGTTTCCATGCTGTTTCGTACCCTTGAACTCTATGTCATATTGATGTGCCCCTAGAAAAAGGGACCATCTTTGCAGCCGTTGTGCCATCATCACCGGAACACCCTTCTTTGGGTTAAAAATGGAGACCAGAAGCTGATGATCAGTCAGTAGGGTGAATTTCTGCCCGTGCAGATAGTGATTGAGCTTCTTCACCCCCCACACCAGGCTGAGGGTCTCCCTGTCAATCTGGGCGTAGTTACGCTCGGCTGAGGTCAACGAGCGTGACGCAAAGGCTATTGGCCTCTCTGAACCGTCAAGGAATTTGTGTGACAGCACCGCTCCAATGCCGTAGGGAGACGCATCACATGCCAACCGAATCGGTAGTGTTGGATTGTAGTGGGCCAATACTTCTTTTGAAGTGATTAGGCATTTACATTTCTGAAAGGCACGCTTACACTCATCACTCCATTTCCATGCTACTCCAGTTTGCAGCAGGGCGTTCAGTGGGTGCAGAATTGTAGATAAATTCGGCAAGAACTTATGGTAGTAGTTCACCAACCCGAGGAACGACCTCAGTTGCGACACATTTTCCGGTGCTGGAGTCTTGACTACTGCCTCAATCTTGTCTGGGGACTTATGTAACCCCTCCTCATCAATCATGTGGCCACAATACGACATTTGTTTCCTGAAAAACTCGCATTTGGGGCGGTTTGCTCGTAGCCCATATTCTTGTAATCTAGTGAGCACCTGCTCCAGGTTGGCAAGGTGTTCACTGTCATTTTCGCCCGTAACCAGGATGTCGTCCAAATAACACTGGGTCCCCGGGATCCCTTGCAGGACTTGTTCCATCGCCCTCTGCCAAATAGCCGGGGCTGATGCTACCCCGAATACCAGTCGGTTGTACTGGTAAAGACCTTTGTGAGTGTTTATCATGAGGTACTTTCTAGATGCCTCTTCCACCTCCATTTGTAGATATGCTTGGGCCAGATCAGTCTTCGTAAAGCGTTTCCCTCCAGATAGTGAGGCGAAAATATCTTCTATCCGTGGAAGTGGATATTGTACTGTGTGCAGGACTGGGTTCACAGTTACCTTAAAGTCCCCACAGATGCGAACCTTCTTCCGCTCCCCAGGCGTGCCGCTCAATGATTTCTTCATTACAGGAACGATGGGTGTGGCCCACTCGCTCCAGTCCACCTTGGACAGCACACCCGAATGCTCCAGACTCTCCAGCTCTGCTTCAACGGCTGGGTGGATCGCGTACGTTACCGGTCTGGCCTTAAAAAATTTTGGGTTTGCGTTATCTTCAATTTTTATCATTGCCGTTACTCCTTTTAGAGTCCCCAGTCCTTGTTGGAACACCTCTTTCGCGTCAGTTAGAATTTTTGACAGTCGGCCAGGTGTGACGTCGTCATCCTTTTTGTCAGCCACAGTTAGCGCCTGAATGGAATGCCAATCCAATTGTATTTTTCGGATCCATTCACGTCCCAATAATGGTGGTCCTCCATTTTGTAGTATATATAGATACAGTTTCTGTGTTTCCTTGCCGTTGTATTTAACGGGCACCCTTATTTTTCCTCTGGGGTAGACTTTTTGCCCTGTGTATGTCTCCAATACAATGGACGTGTCCTTCAAGTGTATGTGTGAGAATAGCCGCTCATAGTCTCGTCGATTCATGACAGTTAGGGCTGATCCTGTGTCCAATTCCATCTTTACTTGGGACCCTGCTATCATGAGGGTGACCCAAATGGTTCGGTGATCCTCCTTTGCGATCACGTTGTGTAACTTTAGACAACTTAGTCTCCTGCTCCCGGAGTCATTATCACTCTCCTGATCTTCTGAACTACTGTCTGTCATTTTTTTTACTTTCTTGTACTTTTCCTTAGTAGTTCTTTTAGTGTTGGTTTTCTTTCCCGACCTGCAGACTCTTGCTATTTGTCCCACTTTTCCACATTGCCTGCATACTTTGTCCTTAAACCAGCAGTCCTTCTGATCATGGGTTGTTCTGCCGCAGCGATATCACTTTTCTGCTCCATATGCCATTTCGTTAGTGCTATATTCTTGTGGTTTCTGTTGTATTTCCGCAGCTCCCTGTGCTGCTGCGTCGTAGGATACTGCCACGCTGAAAGCCTTTTCTAGCGTCAGGTCCTTTTCCGAAAGTAGTCGTTTCTGGGTTCCTTCACTCTGGAGCCCGCAGACAAACTTATCCCTTAAGGTATCTGCCAGTCCTGCTCCAAACTGGCAGTGCTTTGATAACTTGCGTAGTTCCGTAAGATAGTCAGCATTGCTCTCATCTTTGTGCTGGTTTCTTTTATGGAACTTGAATCTTTCTGCTATCAGCAGCGGTGTAAGGTTTAGATGTTCCTGTAAGATATTGACAATCTTTTCAAAGCTTTTCTCCATTGGTTTAGCTGGGGTAATTAAATTCCGCAATAGGCCGTACGTTCTCGCGCCCATCAAATTTAATAATACCGACGCCTTCTTTCCATCGGCCACCTCATTTGCCTTGCAGTACATTTCAATTCTTTCCACATACGTGGTCCAGTCTTCTATTTCATTGTCGAAAGCAGTGATGCTGCCACTCTTCGGCATCTTGGGTGGTTTAAAATGGCGCCTCCCGCGCTTTTCCTTCTTCCCCAATGGATTAAAATGGCGCCTCCCGTGCTTTTCCTTCTTCCCCAATGGAATAAAATGGCGACTCCCACACTTTTCCTTCTTCCCCTTGCTGCCAACGCTGCTCCTAGCGTTCTAAAGAGTAATGGCGGCACCCCGCGGCTTCGGCGTGTCTCTCTTTTCCTTCCCCTCGTTTTATTTCCTCTAACGCTGCACGGCCCCTTTGCAGAGCCGCTCGATCGAGCTCAAGCCCACCGCAGTCCGGAAGGGTCAGCGCACTACCTGCGACCAGCACGATTTGCTGGAACACCTTGACTGGGGAGCCAAGCCCAGCTCTCCACAGCCTCCTCTGCGATTCTCTGAACTCCGATGGATCACTGGGCGGTTGCCCGCGGTCGACGCCCGTTGCTCTGACTTCGACCTCCAAGAAGCTTCTTTTCAGGGATGGATCCCTGTGAGGTGATGCAGTACTGCAGGTGAGTTCGAACCTGCTTGTCGCCAGTGTAGTGTCCGCGTATCAATAACACATGGACTGCAGGAGAACAATAATAACAGGTGTTTACTGAACAGAGGGTGTGCTGGAACTGAAAGTACAGAAGCCTGCTACGGCTTTATATACAGGTGTGGTCACTGCTGGTACTACAGTATAAAAGCAGTTCTCTCTTAAAGGTACATACACAACACTCCCCGACTCCTGATTCTTCTCCACTCCGGTGATCCACCAGCCAGTCCAGCGTACTTTTGATAGTTGCAACTGCCATGTACCAAATGAACGTATCTTATCATTCCACCTTTTGCATCTATACGTGAAGTCCATTGTCAGAAAAACATGGGTGCAGCATCTGCAGTTTTTCAATATGTCCTTCCAGTGACCAAAGTTCCTTGCCAACAGCATGTATTTGGAAAATGACCCCTGTAATACCTCCAGACAAAATTTATACTCACTCTGAAGATAGTAGTACAAAGGAAATCATATCTTAATAGCAGCCATAAATCCAAAATGAAATTTTAATTCATTGGCCTAGCTAAAATTCATATGAAAAGATACAACATATAAATATTTTCTAACATAGAGTATAAACCTTGAGTCCATCATATAAGTATTTACAACCATGATATGTAATTGGGTTAATTTTCATCTTCACTGCAAGGGAGGTAATCTGGCAGAATGGCCATTATAGAACCTGTCTGATTTTCATTCTGTTGATTTTGATAGAATGAAAATCGGTGGGGGCGGGGGGTGGTGGGGGGGTGGTGGGGGTGGTTTTATAATGTGTCGGCAATCTGCTCCACCACATTACAGGCCATGCGATGAAGGAAAGAATTTACCTCCCTCCATTAGGCCCCACCCCCTCTGTCATCATGGGCCATGTTTGGGGCAAATAACAGTTCTGCCCTCCATAGATCCTGTTGGAAACTGGCTGCCTGTGTGTTCGTGTCTTTCCCAGTTTTCCTGAGGTAATGTTACACTCCTGACCAACTTATCCTGAGAGTGGGTCTCTGGTCCCTAGGAAATTTGGGGCCATGGGGGTTAAATTGGATAACCTCGAAAATGTGCACGGGGATCGCGATGCATGATTAACCCGCGCCCATTGATTGCAATGCAGGCAGGATGTCAACTTTGTGCTGTCTGCTCATCTCTATGATTGCTGCATGCAGGCAGTGCTCCCCACGCTGTTCATTGGTTACACGCATCAACAGGGGGCCCAATATTGTAAGTGCAGAGCTAGCTTGCACCTCTTCAAGGGGAGGTGCATTGTGGCTGCTGGTGGTTCTAAGATCATTGTGAATATTGTGCTGTGTAAGAATCAACAATGGCTGACCATGGGAGAGAGTGTGCACCAAGGTTTTCGGATGCTGCACTGGAGGTCTTGATGGAAAAGGTAGAAAGAAGCAGAGATGTCCTGTACCCTTAGGGGGGCCGGAGGCCCCCCAGACAGATGCTCAGAAGGCAGTGGTAAGCAATAGTGGCGGAGGTCAATGGCAGGAGTGTGGCCCCCAAGGACCTGGATGCAATGCAGGAAGAAGTTTAATGACCTCACACTGTTATGTATTGTGTGTTCTATTGTGTGTTCTCCTCCCACCTGTGGTGGCGCTGTCACAGGAGATAAATGGGTGTGTGTTCTCTTAAGTTTAGCTCTCTTTGTTCGGAACTTGCCAGAACTTCCTTTCCTTCCAATAAGCACTTCATGTTTGAATCTCAGTGTTCTGAGTCCTAAATTGTGTCTAGGTAGAAAGGTACCGACACAACAAGTGGCAGCGAGGAGCGGACGAATCTGCGTACGTTACGGGTGCAGTGAGTAAACAGAAAATTTAATTTGAAACGTGAGATGGCTACTATATTAGGAAACATCGGTGATTTTGATGAAAATGTGGAGCAATGGAGCGCTTATACAGAACGTTTTGACTATTTTGTATTGGCGAATGCGGTGGCAAATGAAAAGGTCGTGTCTACCTTTTTGAGTGTAATCGGGCCGAAGACATTCAATTTACTTCGCAGCCTCGTGCAACCAGATAAGCCAGGAACTAAAACATATAAGCAACTAGTGGAAATTCTTGGAGCACATTTTTCACCAAAACCTCTGGTTATTGCTGAGAGATTTAGATTTCATAAACGGAATCAAGAGGAGGGGGAATCAGTGACGATGTTCATTGCTGCTTTAAAACGGTTGTCGGAACACTGCCAGTTCAAGGAGGTGCTGAATGATACCATTAGAGACAGACTTGTGTGTGGCCTGCAAAATGCAGCCACACAGAAGCGCCTTCTTATTAAGGACAACCTTACTCTTGAAAAGGCCATTGAAGTTAGTGTCTCCATGGAGATGGCGGAAAAGGAGGCTCACCAGTTGAGTTCAACAGGGAGAGTTCACAAGGTGTCGTCTGAGCCTAAAGGTGCGCGGAACAGCACATGTTACCGTTGTGGGAAAACGGGCCATCACGCTAATGACTGCTGGTGTACGGAGCTGGAATGCCGAAATTGTGGCAAAAAGGGTCACATTGAGCGCGCCTGTAGAGGTAAAAAAAGAACAGACAGAGCTGGGAAGCATGGAAGCAAAATGTCTGTATTTGGACAAGAGAGGAAAAAGAGTGTTCATTCAGTGCAGTATGATGGAACAAGCAAAACAGAGGGGAGCGACACCTCTGAGGAGGAAGAGGTGCACATACTGACGGTTGCAGGTGATTTAAATGGCTACTGGGTGTCACCACTGGTGGGGGGACAATCAGTGCAGATGGAGGTGGACACAGGCGCAGCTGTGTCCCTTGTTTCAGACACTGTCTACAACAAAATGCTAAAGCATCTTACCCATCAGCGAACAAACATTGTGCTAAAGACGTATACCGGCGAACCTGTGGCCATGAGAGGCGTCATTGAGGTGACAGTTAAATTGAACGGACAGACTGCAAAACTGCCACTATATGTGGTAAAGGGAAATTACCCATCGCTACTGGGACGTGCGTGGCGAGAGAAAATCACGCTGGACTGGCCTGCAGTCCGCATGATGTCAAAAGGGGAGTCAGGTCTGACTGCAGTGTTAAACAAACATGCAGAACTCTTCAATGGGGAACTTGGGAGCATGAAAAAGATCAGCGTGAGACTGGACATTAAACCTGACAGCAAGCTGAAGTTTCACAAAGCCCAACCTGTACCCTATGCAATTAGGCCAAAAGTTGAGGCTAACTTGGAGGCCTTAGTGGAGAATGGAGTCCTGGAGCCTGTGAGCGTGAGCAAATGGGCCACACCCATTGTTCCTGTCCTGAAAAAGGATGGATCTGTTCGAATCTGCGGGGATTTTAAAGTGACTATTAACCCGGTGCTGTCTGCGGAACAGTACCCTCTTCCCCTCATTGATGATCTTTTTACGGGCCTGGCCGGAGGGCAAAAGTTCAGCAAAATAGACTTATGCCAGGCTTATCTACAAATGCATGTCGATGACAAATCAAAGGAGCTGCTGACAATTGTGACACACAAGGGGCTATACAGGTACTGCCGCCTTCCGTTTGGAATTACGTCGGCCCCTGCTCTATTCCAAAGGGCAATGGATCAGATTTTGAGTGGACTGCCAGGAGTCCAGTGCTACCTGGATGACATCCTTGTCACTGGGACAAATGAGGAGGATCATCTTCTGAACTTGGATGCGACACTACAGCGACTGAAAGAGTACGGACTCAGAGTTCGTAAAGACAAATGTGAATTCTTTCAGTCTTCAGTTGAGTACCTGGGGCATGTGATTGACGCTACTGGCCTGCATAAGGCGCCGTCAAAGGTCAAGGCGATCGTGGAGGCCCCAGCACCCCAGAATGTGAGCCAGTTACGTTCATTTCTGGGGCTACTTAACTACTATGGGAAGTTTATTCCAGACTTAGCAACGTTGCTGAAGCAGTTACATCAGTTGCTATGTCAAGGCAAAACATGGAAATGGACTGAACTGTGCAACGAAGCTTTTGCCCAAGCAAAGAAAGCATTGCTGAAATTGGAGGTCCTGACACACTTCGACTCAAAGCTACCCGTGCAGCTAGCATGTGATGCATCACCATATGGTGTGGGAGCAGTCATATCCCACATCATGCCTTCGGGTGAAGAGAAACCTATCGCCTTCGCATCACGCACCTTGAACAAGGCCGAGAGTAACTTTGCGCAGATCGAGCGCGAGGCCTTGGGAATCGTTTTTGGAATTCGAAAATTTCATCAGTACCTGTTTGGGAGAAGGTTCACACTCCTGACGGACCACCGTCCATTGACTTCAATCTTCAGGCCCCACACCGGAATTCCGTCTCTTACTGCAAGCAGGATGCAAAGGTGGGCTTTACTGTTGCCAGGACACACATACGACATCAAATATCGCAAATCAGACTTGCACGACAACGCAGACAGCCTCTCGAGGCTACCCTTGCCTGTTACTCCCCCAGAGCCTCGTCAGATAGACATCTTCTACTTTAGACAAGTGGCGGGAGCACCTGTCACTGCAGTTCAGGTGCAAAGGTACACCCGCAACGACCCAGTCCTGTCTGAGGTAATGGACGATGTCATTCGAGGTAGAGCTATGGGAGATTCTCCTAGTTTGAAACCTTACGTTTCAAAAAGAAATGAGCTCTCCGTCCAGGCAGGTTGTCTTCTTTGGGGACGCCGTGTCATCATTCCGCCACCTCTGAGGGAAACTATACTGCAACAACTTCATACAGGCCACAGTGGGATGGTTCGGATGAAGGAAATGGCAAGAAGCTACTTCTGGTGGCCAGGTCTCAATGGGAATATTGAGGAGAAAGCCAAAACATGTTCCCCAGGTCAAAGGGTCCAGAATGTTCCACAGCTGGCAACCCTACACCCCTGGGACTGGCCTGCAGAAGTGTGGCAGCGAGTACATGTGGACTTTGCCGGTCCTTTCGAAGAGAAGATGTTTATGGTGGTTGTGGACACTTGTAGCAAGTGGCCGGAGGTCGCTGTGATGAGGTCTACCACGGCCGAGAAAACAATTGAGAAACTTGGTGAGATGTTCAGCCGTTATGGCTCACCAGAACAACTCGTAAGTGACAACTGTCCACAGTTTGTATCACAGGAGTTTGCAACCTTCCTGCATATGAATGGTGTCCAACACATCAGGTCTGCGCCCTATCATCCCTCTACTAACGGCCAGGCAGAAAGGTTTGTGCAAACTTTAAAGCACGCCTTGAAGGCATCGCAAGGTCAGGGCTCAATCCACCAACGTCTGAACAGCTTCCTGTTGTCCTACAGGAACGAGTCGCATGCCACAACCAAAACTTCCCCCGCTTCGCTCATGATGAAGAGGCAGTTGCAGACAAGTTTTGACTTACTCAAACCTCCAAGGGCAGAACAGGTTGTCCATTGTCAACAAGAAGCTCAAGTTGAAAAGAGAGAGAAAAGAGCCAAGGAGAGACGGTTTCACCCTGGAGAGCACGTCCTAGCTCAAAACTACAACACTGGACCGAAATGGGTTCCTGCTACGGTGATCGCACAGACGGGCCCTGTGTCTTACACGGTTGAGACTGCTGAGGACGTCGTCTGGAGAAGACACACAGATCAACTGTTGCTAGGAGCAGAGACAGCCACAGAGGCTCCAACGGCTGGTTGGCCTGAACTGTTTCCGGATGATACCGCAAACCAGCATCCTTTGCCACAGTGCTCTTCTCCAACACAGGAAGTCAAAGAGACTGTTCCACCTGTGCAAACTCCTGACTTTCGACTGACACAGGCACCTTCTCCATCCAGGCCTGTGTCAATGCCTACTGCTGTGGAAGCCAGCGATGACTGCTGGTATCCTGTCAGAGAGCGGCGGCCTCCAAGACGCTTGGATCTGTAGGCTTAGTGGCTTGCCCACAAGACTGGGGCAGAATAAACCCCAGGGTAAAGTCAGGGTTTGAGGCAGTCTACCTCTACCCTAGGTTCGTTGAGTGCATTGAAAGTACTTACCTGTTGAGGAATAATGTGGACCTTCCATTTAAGAGGGGAGGAAATGTTATGTATTGTGTGTTCTATTGTGTGTTCTCCTCCCACCTGTGGTGGCGCTGTCACAGGAGATAAATGGGTGGGTGTTCTCTTAAGTTTAGCTCTCTTTGTTCGGAACTTGCCAGAACTTCCTTTCCTTCCAATAAAGCACTTCATGTTTGAATCTCAGAGTTCTGAGTCCTAAATTGTGTCTAGGTAGAAAGGTACCGACACAACACACACAAGTTGTCAAAGTCAGTGAGTGCATCTTCAAATTCCATATCCTACTAACTGCACCACTAGCCTCATCCACTGCTCAATTCACTACTCCCTCATCACTCACCTACCAACAATCTCTAGCAATCAGGACTCAAACCTAACATTCATATGCTTTACCTCACCCTCACACACTTAACACTGTTGCAAGCTTCACACCCACATCTCAAAGTTTGCACACATGGGCAGCTATTCAACTAAGACAGCCAAATCACCCAAACATATTGCACGACACTCACTGACACACTTCCCTCTTAATTGCAGGAGAAGGTAGCACACAACAGGAGGCAGCAGGAATTAATGGGAGGGGGAGAGGTGCGCCTGCATGTTTTAAATCCAATGGAGGACACAGTGGTGGCCGTTATGGGAAGCGCCATTGCTGAGGCTGTGGCCATTGGTGGGGCTGGAGCGATTGAAGATGAGGGTATCCGCATAACTAATCCTCCTGCTCTCATCACACTTCTCCCTCATCCCACAATCTCTTATTTACAATCTGCTGATGGTGTAATCATGCACTTCTTACTTTTTACTCTCCCCTCACCCCACCCGAACCCAACCCTTGTCCCTTTTTCATTTTTGACACTTAATCACTGGAACCTGCCCAAGCAGTGGAGGAAGAGCAAGAAGAAAGTGAAGATGAAGGAACACTGTCACTCGATTTCACTGGCGCAGCCTGTGGCTCAGATATTGACACTGTGCGTAATTTAGAGGATAGGATAGTGGTGGGATCTACATGAGGTGAGACACCAGGCATAGCTCGTCTGAGGGCACATAGAATTCTCCCTCTTCTAGCCTGGCCTCTGCTCATTCTCCCAGTCATGCTCAATACCAAGAGGAAGCCCTACTAGGCCACCCATGTTTGGAAGCAACTGGTTTGTAAACAAGCCTTTAAGTCACCAAAAAAGTACTTCAGCACAAGCCAGACCACTCCCTGTAGACTATTGAAACTTTAAACAAGTATGGAAAAACACCCAAACATGTAGATTTGCAGCAACAGCCAGAAGAACTAATCCTGCGACCAACCTGCAAGTAGCTGATGAGCCCTTTAAATAGCACTGGTGGTGGGTCCTTCATGCTGTTTAATGTCATGTTCAGCTGTGCAAGGTTAAGAGAGGGCATAGGCTGGAGCGTGGAGCTTCAAAATGGCAGCACTGGTGTCAAATCAGCGTTAAACGCTGATTGACCTCATGATCTGCCTGCTATGCATGCTGCCGGCGGTCGTTAGTTGCACGTGCGCAAACCTGTTTACAATTAAGGTCTCTGGCACATTTCCCATTTTGGTAGTTTAAGAGGCCTCATAGCGCCCAAAAATGGGCGTTACAGAGCCCAATTTCAACCCCATAGTGTTTTCGAATCTGAAAATCATTGTGATCAATGTTACTGTACAAACACTTAATGTGTAAATTCTTCTCCGCACCACTTTAGTAGTGGCATTAATATGTTTATACACTGTCTGTATGAACTTAGTGTTTGAAAGGCCAGCCCCTCCTCTTTCATGCTCCACAGCGAATCCTTCAACTTCCATTGGAGAATCAAGAGGAAGATCCAACTACGAGTGAAGCTTCTGCTTGGCACTTGTCAGTCCAGTTGCCTGGCTAGACTTGCATTCTATGGATAGATACTGTGAACTTCTGTCCTGTTGCAAGACTATGACATCTATATTGGTTATGTCCTTCACTTTCTAAAATGATATTGGGCTTGATTCAGATTCTGAGGGAGGTGTCATGACTCATCTGCGAAGATGAAAGAAGCATTTTTAATTAGATTTTGCATGAACTTCTGTGGTAAGGAGAGTAAAACTATTGCAGAAAGCAAAGTAAAACTAATTGAAATATTAATGCAAGCTCAGCAAATAATGAAAAATGCAGATCATTGTTCTAGCAGGATCCGTGAGACTTTATTATAACTATAAATTAGCAAGCAAGTAATGGTGAACTTCATGGGTGAAAAATTCAGGGGCTTTAAAAAATGGCAAAAGAGCAGTGGCGGGAGCACTTTTGCCAGCTGGTGGCCGTTCCTGCGGCATCCTCCATTTTTGGCATCCCCGTAGCGCTGCCGGTAAGTATTAGCGTCCTGCAAAAAAAATGGCGGATTGGTGATGTCAGTCGGCATGCAACGCCAACTTAATGTCACCACGGCCAATTTCAACCTGAGCGCTGAGTCCAGCACTTGGTCATAAGCACGCCAGGGAAACCCAGCGTGCAAACAGACTGACAGAGACGCTGTCACTCGATTTCACTGTCGCAGCCTGCCTGAGGGCACTCAGATCTTTAAAGGGACACACACATCTTTCAGGTAAGTTTACATTTAAGCTTTTGGACTGTTTTAAAAAATGTTTTTGAAGTAGTGGCTGGCTGCAATAGATGGTAAAACTTTTTAAAGCATGTATGGAGTGCTGCTGGATGCTTGCAAGGCCTCAGATAGTAAAGGAAGGCCTCTGAAAAACAGAAAATGCTGCAAATACTCAACTGGTTAGGCAACATCTGTGGAGAGAGAAACAAAGTTCACGTCTCAGGTTGAGATGCTGCCTGACTTGCTGAGTATTTCCAGCATTTTATGCTGTCATTTCAGATTTACAGCATCCACTCACAGAGGGAAGAGGAAGACACAGAAGAGGAAGGAGCAGAAGAGGAGGAAGCCAAAGAGGGGGAAGCAGAAGAGGAGGAAGTGATGGAAGGATGCAGCCCCGACAGCCCCTTTGTGGCCGGGATATCCAGGATGGAATCATCTGCCTGCGGTCCAAGTGACCAGAACACCAATTCCCCTTTCAACATTTGTCCCATACCTTCCCTTCCCTCTGTTACTGATCATCACAGTGTCCTCTTGGCCATGATGCTGAAATAAAAGCCACCACAAAGCAAACTTTCCAATCCAACTTTATACATCTATCCATCCAATGTGACATCAAGAAGTCAACTCATCACCCTTATGCATTCTCTTACTGTCTTGTGTGTGCCTTTACCTATCCTACTGATGTTACGCAGTGCTACCCCAGTGGCTGCAGCATGGCTGGTGGAAGGCTGCTGACTTTCAGTGGGGAACACTGCAAATGACCTTGCTGGTCGACCATGAGGAGCTGGTGGCTGCGAGTGTCAAATCAATCGACTTCTTCTTCACTCTCCCTCTTCTTGGTCAACCACTGGCTGGGCAGGTTGCATTTCTTGAGTGTGTGAAATGAAGAAGGCACAAGGATGGAGTTGTGGTGAGCGGAGGGCGGGAAAGCAAGAGGTGCATGCGAGAAGGAGGATAATGTATGAGGATACCAGCATCTTGTATCCTTTCAGCCCCACCACTGAGCAAGGGCTCAGCCATGCCCCTGCCAAGAATGGCCTGCATTGTCTCCTCCAAGGGGGTGAGGTGAGGCTAGGAATGGGAGATTTGCCTTGTGATTGGTACAGATTGTTGGTAGGTGTGTGATTGTGTGGGGGAGGTGTCGTGCACTGAGCAGTGTGTGAGGCTAGTGGTGCAGTTGGTAGGAGACGGCTTTTGAAGATGCGTTCACTGACCTGGACCACTGGTCTGAGGTCATGAAGCTTCTTTGGGCACTGGAGGCAGGTGGTGGGGGCAATATTGGTGGCAGTGATGGCTTGGTTATCTGGTCCCACATCATTCTTTCTGGGGGGATTTCTGGACCCTGTGTTGCAGTGTTGACCCCCTGCACAAAACTGGAGTGCTGTGTGTCAGACCCTGGGTGCCCCTTCCTTGGCTTGCTGAGCCATTTGTGTTAGTGCTGAAGCATTTTTGCCATTTTTTGAGGTTCAGAAGGGAATTCAGCTTTAAGTGCTGAAGAATCCCATTTGGGACTACTTTTTATTAGGTAATTTTTTATTGAAAAGGGCTGAAAGCTGCATTTTTGCACTGCATTGTAATATTTATTAGTTCTGAATGCATTGCCCCTTTAATTAAAAGCCCCTTTAATTGCCCACAATGTCTTGCAAACTGCCCGAGACTGTAAGAAGCTGCAACATTGACTTTGGGTCGGAGGCCTCAATTAATGCCACCAGGAGGGCGTTGCACGGTAAGTTAGTGCTGCACTACACATCGCCAAACCCCAGCGCGAATGTTTGGCTGGTTGCCCTGTGGCCATTTTGAGTGGCCGTTAACTTGAGTTGCCGGTGACACCGGCAATTCTCTTGCCGTTCACAAATTTTTCCCCCTATGAGCTTTATCATTATTTTATTATGGAGTATATCTTGTTCCATTTGTAAAGTTCAAGAAAAACAAACTCTTGTTGGTTTATTATAACAGTTTAGTAAAAAAAAACTTTACACATGGTGCAAGATATACTGCCTATGGGGTAGATTTAGACTTTTTGTGATAGTGTAAATTATAGAATCATAGAATAGTACAGCACAAAATGAGGCCATTCGGCCCATCGAGTCTGTGCCGGCTCTTTTGAAGAGCAATCCAGTTAGTCCCACTCTCCTGCTCTTTCCCCATATCCTACTTTTTTTTCCCCTTCAAGTATTTATCCAATTTCCTTTTGAAGGCTACTGTTGAATCTGTATTCAACACCCTATCAGACAGTGCATTCCAAATCCAAATTGGGTGATAACGAATCAGCAGCCCGTTTAACACTCTCCTAATCAGTTATGATACTTTCACTGTTTGTCAGATTTTAAGTGGTATTTGGCACCTAGCTGGTATTCTTTTTACAGTTTTTCCACTGAGTTGAAATTTACATTTTGTTGATCTTTTGAGACTGATGATACATTTGAACAATCTATTAGGATTTTGCACAGTTTTGTATTCAGTGGAACAAGTACATTATGAATTAGCACATTGCTGTCATTTAGAAAAGAATTGCATTTCAAAGAATATTTGTTTGCATTTTCATAATTGCGTGAGATATAATGGTGCATCAATTGTCATTCAGTACATGCAGAAATGAGACAAATGAAAGAGAGGGAATTATTGGGATATTTTCCTTATTTCTACAGTAGGCAAGGTATATTACTCTGTAGATTGGTCCCTTTGGTCTCTGAGACTGAGAAAGAAAGGAAGAATTACATCTATATAGCACCTTTCACATCCTCAGGAAGTCCCAAGCTGCTTTACAACCAATCTTGAAGAGTAGTGACTGTTTTAATGTAGGAAACATGGCAGACATTTTGCACACAGCAAGGTCCCACAAAATAGCAATGAAACAAATGACCAGATAATCTGTTTTAGGTGTTGGCTGAGGGACAAATATTGGCCAGGACACTAGGAGAACTGCCCTGCTCTTCTTCAAGTAGTGTCATGGAACCTTTTATGTTCACCTGTGAGAGCAGACGGGATTTAACATCTCAGCTGAAAGATAGCGGCCTAGAAATTCAGTTGCGTTTGCGCCCAATTAGGGGCGAAAGAGTGGGTTGCGCCGGAAGTTGCGTCGTGCCCGAAATTAGGTGGGCCCTAACATCGGCGTTAGCCGGTAGCGCTGCGCCGGCACCGATGACGTCATCGGTGTGCGCAGTGCCCCGGTACCGCCCGAAACCACGCCGATCCCCATCTTCAGTAGCGGCCGCCTCTTCCGTGGTGGGCGCTAACAACATCGGGAGACCGGGTCCTTACTGCAGCCTTAGCGGCGCAAGTTAAGGTGGAGGTGCGGGGTGGCCGCTTTTTCGGCGGCCGCCTGCCCGCACCTCCTTCTCCAGCCTCCTCCACCCCCCCCCGCGGCATTGCCGGCTGGTTTCCGTGGAGCCCTGCACTTCTCCGTTGTGCCGGGCTCTTTTGCCGGCACTTGCAATCGGGGCTCCGGCCGTTGCAGGCACCTCCCCCTTAAGAGAAGGGGGAGGCCTGCAGTACAGCAGCCTGCCGCACCGCATCGGCTGGCGCAGCGGGACCGGGAGCGCTGAAATTCACTTTCAGCGCCCCAAGCGGGGCGGACACACCCTGTACCAGCGCCCGGTTCCGCTTTGGGGCGCTGAAAGTGAATATGGGGCGGGCACAACTGGCTCCGCGGCGGGCGCAAAATTTTCGGCGCAAACGTGCTGGCGGGGCTATACCCAATTTCTAGGCCAGCACCTCCAACAGTGCAGCACTCCCTTAGTACTGCATTGAAGTGTCAGCCTAGATTATGTACTTAAGTCTTTGGAGTGGGGCTTGAATGCATGGCTTTCTAACTCGGCAGCATGTTCCAACTGAGCCTAGGTTGACAGCTACTCTTCTGGAGATTCAATGTGACTTTTGATCTAATTGTAGTATAGCAGACATGTTCTTAGTCACAAGAAAATACAGCATTAGCTCATGGCAGTGAACCATTGACTTGTACATATTGTTTGTCAACTTAACACAGGCAACAGGGATTGTCTTTGGAAACTATTATCCAAATGGCACCAATAAATTTATCAAAGCCCTGCATGAATTACATGGCAGCATACCAGACAAGAAAGTAGATAAAAGAGAACTCTCTGAACCTTTCCATACCTCTAAAAGCTAAAGCAAGATGTGTCCTTACACACCATTTTGCCCCTTCTTTCTGGTCATGCTTCACCAATCATTATTCTTAAGAAAAAAAACCTACACCTCTGAAGACTTGATCTCCTCCCCCCCCCAATCAATATTGAGGATGCTACACTGAATCTGATGACACCGTTTACCTATTTGGGTAAATGTAACAACAATTATGTATTTTTCATCCACTTTTAATTAGAAAAGAAATAACTTGCATTTATATAGTGCCTTTCACATCCACAGAATGTCCTAAATACTTTACAGTCAATTTTATTATTTACTATTATTTTATAGTGGCTGTTCATTTAAATCCAATCACTATACATAAGCAGTTTTAAAAAACAAATGCAGTTCAGATTCCTGCACCAATCTTATTTGGATCCATATGTTGCAATATCAGTTCAAGCTGATTTTTGAACTGTAGGTTTGAGGTAAGGAACTAAGCTAACTTTGAATAAACACAGATGGTGTGATTTGTTCAACTGAATGTACAACAGTCAATTACTTTGAATCCGACAGTTATCAAAAATCTAAACAAGCTACAGTAACCAGTGAAAATGTACTTAAGTGTACGGATCTGTTCATTGAGTTGAGGTATCAGAAGGTAACCAAACCGATTGGAAACTTCAGAAGGTAAGTTAGTTATCATGGTCAGAAAAGATTGTAAGAAAGAAAAGGACTACATTTATAAAAGTTATCTATAAAATAATAGTTTAATATTAGATTTCGACTCATTATTTTGTCCATTAAAGGTGTGTGCTTAAAAACTGTAAGCTAGAAATTCGCCTCCGTAGTGCCCGATTTTTCAGCGTTACAGGTGCTGCTTTGTGTCAAAAATGGCATCCGTGCCATGCGTGCACATTTCTGCTGTGGACCGTGCCGGATGCCATTTTGGTGAGGGTGGTAGGCCAGGCGTTAGGAGCGTGTGCCGGAAGTATGTAAAGTGGGCAGATCATGATGTCAATCAGCGCTGCCGTTTTCATCCTTAATGCTGGAGCTAACACCTTCTCTTAAACTCGCAAGGTTGACCATGCATTCAGCAGCAGCAGGGACCGCCCACCAGCGATATTTAAAGGGGTCAGCTATCACTCTCAGGTTAGTTGCTGATTGATTTCTACTGGCTCTGTGTAAGTTTGTTGAAGTGTTTGATGCTTTCCAGAGTTGTTTAAAGTTGGTGAAGTGACAGCGAATGGTGCTACAAGTGGAAAAGTCCTTGGTTCTGACTTCAAGGTTTCTGGTCAGACCACTTGCTCCCAGTCATGGGTGCTCGAGTTGCCATTCCCCTTGGCTTGCAGTATGACAGGGAGATGGAGCAGAGGCAGAAAAGAAGAGGACAAACTGCTCGCAGAGGGAAGAGGAGGAACCGAAAGAAAGAATGAAAGACTTGCATTTACATAGCCTTTCACGACCACCGGATGTCCCAAAGCGCTTTACAGCCAATTAAGTACTTTTTGAAGTGTATTCACTGTTGTAATATAGGAAATGTGGCAGCTAGTTTGCGCATAGCAAACAGTCACAAACAGCAATGTGAAAATGACCAGGAGGAGGAGGAAGAGGAGGAGCAGGAGGAAGGGAGGAGGCAACCAACACATCCCATCTCCAGCCGGGCTGTCTGTGATCGCCTCATTTGACTATGGGGCTGGATTTTGCCAGCCCCAGGGAGGTGGGTCTGGAGGCGGGACTGCTGGGAAAATGGCAGAATTTGGGGGTGGGTGCCCAACCCGCCCCCAACCCGCCTCCATGCCATCTTGCCAGGAGGCGGGTAGCCATCCCGCGCTGGGTCCCGTCTCCTTGGAGGCGGGAAAGGATTATATCCACTTAACTGCCTGTTAATTACAGAATATTAGATTATCCCCATTTTGCCCACACAAGTGCAGGCTTCCCGAAGGCTCCAAAACCTGCCAGGGTCACCGAGGCGAGTAGTGTGTCTGCGGGAGTCGCAAGGGTCCAAAAGTGTGCTGTGGAGGTGAGCGATGGGTGCAAGTGTGGAGAGGTGAGTGTGTGAAGTAAGTGCAAAGTGTTAGAAAAAGTGTGGTGTATGTGCCTTTAAGAGCAATTATGGTGTATGTGCCTTTAAGAGCCCCAGGTGTGCGTAATGCCGGTAATTGCCACTTGGGCTATATAAGCCTGTGTATTGTGTATATCCTTTAGAAACCCCCCCCAGACTTGCTTAGTAAATACCTATGAACTAACTCCTGTCTTCAGTGTCTTTATCTACACACGGACACTACAGTGGCGACGAAGTGGAAACGGACTTACCTGCAATTCGGCAGCACCTCAAGGACATCGATTCCTCCAGCGTCCAGAAGACTCAAGGAAGTAAGAGAAACTGTGGTTTCACCAGCTGGCCAAGCTGGTGACAGGTACTGCGCTAATCCTTCCTGGGCGTCAGGCTGGAGCTCCAGTGGCGGGCTCTACAGCTGAGATAGGCAGCGAAATCGGAGGCAAGCAATAACGGACTGGGAGGGTGCACTCGAGAGATGGCCGGCGCGGCAAGCAGGTCAGCGTTTAGACCTCCGTCGGGAACGAGTCTCCAACAGTGAATAAACTGAAACCACAGTAAAACAGCGTTGTTATCGGTAGCAGCGGCGGGAAAGCGCAGGAAGCGCCATATCGTTGCTACAGAGAGAAAAGAAAAAAAGCGCGGGAAGCGCCATATCTTTTCTGAAATGCCTAAATCTGGTAATATTGAGGCTTTTGATGGCGAAATAGAAGATTGGACCACATACGTGGAAAGAGTAGAGGTTTATTGCACTGCAAATGGAATAACAGATGAAAAAAAAGCTTCAGTACTTCTGAACTTAATGGGCGCGAAGACATACGGGCTGTTACGAAATTTAATCACTCCAGCCAAACCAAAGGACAAGACTTTTAAAGAAATTGTTGATACCCTGCAGGAGCATTTAAACCCAACACCGCTGCTGATAGCGGAACGATTCAAGTTCTTCAAGAGAAATCAACACAAAAATGAAAGTAACGCTGATTACCTAACCGAATTAAGAAAGCTATCAAAGTACTGCCAATTCGGAGCAGGACTATCGGATTATCTTCGAGACAAATTTGTTTGCGGTCTCTTAAGTGAAGGAACACAAAAAAGACTGCTTTCTGAAAAAGATTTAACATTGGACAAAGCTTTCAGTATGGCTGTATCATACGAAGCAGCAGCAAAAGGAGCTGCAGAGATACAACAAGAGACACAGGACTTCGGCACCCATAAAATGACACAGGAGTTCGAAAGATGTTATCGCTGCGGCAGATCCACCCATAACCAGAGGGACTGCTGGTTCAAGGGCAAAGCATGCAGGCAATGTGGTAAGATTGGACACATTGCACGGGTATGCCAATCTGGACAAAATAAATCCACTGACAGGAAACAAAAAATCAATAAAGAAAAGTACAGGAAGGTACAAATGATGACGGACAATAGCTCCGAAGACCAGAATAGCGATAGCGACTCCGGAAACAAGAGACTAAGCTGTCTCAAATTACATAATGTACTTGCCAAAGAGGATTACCAAACCATTTGGGTTACCCTCACAATAGCAGGGTCCCCAGTTAAAATGGAGCTAGATACAGGATCAGCTCTAACCGTAATAAATCGACGAGATTGCGAGAGGCTATTTTCGCATATACCTCTAAAAGACACATCCATTATCTTAAAAACATATACGGGGCAGAAAGTCTACCCCAAAGGAAAAATAAGGGTGCCTGTGGTATACAACGGCAAAGAAATACAAAAGTTGTATTTATACATTCTACAAGATGGTGGTCCACCGTTGTTGGGACATGAATGGATAAGGAAGATACGTTTAGACTGGCACTCCATTCAGGCACTGACGGTGACCAGTAAGGAAAAAAACAATGATGACATCATACCTGAACGATTAAAAGACATCTTGGCCAACGCCAAAGAAGTGTTTCAAGAGAAACTAGGAACCTTGAAAGGCATCACCGCCTCAATAAAAGTGGAAGATACAGCAATTCCAAAATTTTTTAAGGCAAGACCGGTGCCATACGCGATACGTCCAGCAGTCGAGGCAGAGCTGGAGAATTTGGAAAAGGCAGGCGTATTATCCAAAATAGATTGGAGCGAATGGGCAACACCCATCGTTCCAGTCATGAAAAAAACATTGAAAAATAACTCTGAGGAACAGAAAAAAATTCGCATCTGTGGGGACTTTAAGGTGACTGTAAAACCGGTCCTTCACACGGTACAGTATCCTCTTCCGAGGATAGAAGATATTTTCGCCTCACTATCCGGAGGGAAACGTTTCACAAAAATTGACTTGGCACAGGCATATCTACAGATGGAGGTTGAGGAGGCCTCTAAAAAGTATCTCACAATAAACACACACAAAGGCCTGTACCAGTACAATCGACTGGTTTTTGGAATA
Organism: Somniosus microcephalus; assembly: GCF_052327205.1. Classification (NCBI taxonomy): domain Eukaryota; kingdom Metazoa; phylum Chordata; class Chondrichthyes; order Squaliformes; family Somniosidae; genus Somniosus; species Somniosus microcephalus. The sequence continues at coordinate 221,727,617 of NC_140991.1, forward strand.
GCATCAGCTCCAGCTATCTGGCAAAGAGCTATGGAGCAAGTCCTGCAAGGGATTCCGGGGACTCAATGCTACCTAGACGACATCCTTATAACAGGAGAAAACGACAACGAGCACCTTGTCAATTTGGAGCAGGTGCTCACTAGGCTGAAAGAACGGGGCCTACGAGCAAATCGCCCCAAGTGCGAATTTTTCCAAAATCAGATATCGTATTGTGGCCACATAATTAATAAGGAAGGGTTGCATAAGTCACCTGAAAAAATTGAAGCAGCTATAAAAGCCCCAGCACCTGAAAATGTTTCACAATTAAGGTCATTCCTGGGATTAATAAATTACTATCATAAATTTTTACCGAACTTATCAACTATTCTACACCCTCTTAATGATCTTCTACAGACAGGAGTGATTTGGAAATGGAACGAAGACTGTAAACGTGCCTTCCATAAATGTAAAGACTTAATCACATCCGAGAAAGTTTTGGCTCATTACAACCCATCACTGCCAATCAGACTGGCGTGTGATGCATCCCCTTACAGCATAGGAGCGGTATTGTCCCATAGATTCCCTGATGGCTCGGAACGGCCGATAGCTTTTGCGTCACGCTCATTGAACTCAGCTGAGCGTAACTATGCCCAGATAGACAGGGAAGCACTCAGCCTGGTATGGGGAGTGAAGAAATTCAACCATTACCTACATGGACAAAAATTTACCTTGCTGACTGACCATCAACCCCTCATCTCCATATTCAACCCTAAAAAAGGTGTCCCCATTATGACGGCACAAAGACTACAGAGGTGGTCCCTTTTTCTAGGGGCACACCAATACAACATTGAATACAAAGGGTCAAAACAGCATGGGAATGCTGACGGTTTATCACGCCTACCGTTGCCAATGATAGAAGAGGCACCTACAGTAGACCCAGTAGAGATATTCCACTCTACCATAGTGGAATGTCTACCGGTGACAAATTCTGCCATTGAAAGGGAGACAAGAAATGACCCTACTCTCTCACGGGTCTACGATTTAACAGTGAAGGGATGGCCAGCACATGGCGAACCACTGTTGCCAGCATTCTCGCAAAGAAGAGAACAGCTGTCAGTGTGCCGAGGAACCTTGATGTGTGGATCCAGAGTGGTGATTCCACCCAAACTCCAGGATAAAGTGCTAAAGGAGCTTCACGAGGGGCATCTGGGTGGAGTGAAAATGAAGAACCTAGCTAGGGCGTTTGTATGGTGGCCAGGTATCGATGGAGACATCGAAGACATGACCAAGAACTGCCTAGGATGCCAGAAGGTCCAAAATGCTCCGCCACAGGCCCCTCTACATCCATGGGAGTGGCCCTCCTCTCCCTGGCAAAGGGTGCACATCGACTTTGCTGGTCCATTTATGGACTCAATGTTCTTAATCGCAGTTGATGCACACTCCAAGTGGCCGGAGGTAATAAAGATGTCCTCCACCACCACGGAAAAAACCATCACAGTATTAAGGACCATATTTGCCAGGAATGGGCTGCCGGAACAAATATGTTCTGATAATGGACCGCAATTTGTGTCCGAAGAATTCAGAAAGCTCTTAAAGAACAATGGGGTAAAGCACTACACGTCCGCCCCATACCATCCCGCCACCAATGGATTGGCTGAAAGGTTTGTCCAGACCTTCAAGAAAGCCATCAACGCCATGGGTAATGAAGACATAAAACTTCAGCACAAGGTGGATAACTTCTTATTTGCATATAGGAATGCAACGCATATGGTTACTAACCAAACTCCCGCCATGATGTTCTACAATAGAAACCTAAGATGCCGGCTGGATTTAGTCAAACCCAACATCCGAAGGGACGTGGAGAACCGGCAGTTCCAGGGCATGAATGAAAGGCCAACTAGGGCCTTCCAGATAGGCCAACCGGTTTTGGCCCGGGACTACCGTACCGAGAAATGGCAGCCTGGAACTATCTGCACACGATTAGGACCACTGATGTATACCGTGGACATCGGAGACAGCATAATAAGGCGCCATGCTGACCAAATCATCAAGTCATCCGAAAAGGGACAACCTACACCACCACTCTATACATCTAACGATGAAGTAGAGATACCCATATCTACCTCCGATCCGGTGATACTGGAGCCCGATGAACCCGACACTGGCCTTCAAGCCGAATCAGCCTTGCCAGAAGAACCTACTACACCACCAGAAACTACTACACCCCCGAGGCGTTATCCGGACCGAGTCAGGAAGCCTCCTGAGAGACTAACTTATAATTAATTAATACAGCAATGTATATTATTTTGCATATAACATGTAATTAATAATTACTTAAAATATGATGTACTAGTTAACTAGAAGGGGAGGAATTGTGGTGTATGTGCCTTTAAGAGCAATTATGGTGTATTTGCCTTTAAGAGCCCCAGGTGTGCGTAATGCCGGTAATTGCCACTTGGGCTATATAAGCCTGTGTATTGTGTATATCCTTTAGAAACCCCCCCCCAGACTTGCTTAGTAAATACCTATGAACCAACTCCTGTCTTCAGTGTCTTTATCTACACACGGACACTACAATTACATACTGACCTAAGCTTGATTCCTCCCCCCGCCACCTCCTGGACTGGTAAATTCATACTGGTAGCAGATTCAATATATTAGCAGGTGCCTTAAACAGGCCACAAACACTGAGTTTTGGTTTCCAATGACTGCCATTGCTTATGTGCAGACATGTACGTGTGAGGCACGAGGCTGCACATGAGTACGCACAAATAACAATGGCACTCCAAATTTTACAGGGAACCTGGTAGCACTGTCTGTAGCCAACATAACCTGGGCAGGTGTGAGGCAGGCAGCATTGCATACTACATTTCACTCACACTAGCCCATTACTGTAACAAAAGTATAGAAGGCTTGAATGTTGAACTTGGTTAAATGTCTTCTAAAAATCCAAGTTTATTATATCCATCAGATAGATATCATCTAGTAAATGATCTACCTCCTCATGAGGCACGACCTATTACTTGTATTGCTACAATTAAAAAATACCTTTTTGCTAGATGCTGGATAAAACTACATTAAACCACATAATTTATCAGTTACCAATACTGGTTTTATCAAGTGGCCAATGAGATCTCTATTACTGTGACTTTTCTACTTGTATTTAACACAACCAGCGCAGGCACGATGGGTAGAATGGCCTCCTTCTGTATTGTATCATTCTATGAACCCTGGAAGCATAATGGCAGTTAAAATAGAAATAAAATAAAGGCAGTTAAAAGAGAGAAAAAATGGAGGAGAAATAATAAAACCCACATTATAATTGTTTTCCTGTGGCTCAGTTGATAAATTAAATGGCCATGTTGAACATGACCACACAGACCAGGAAGGTACCAGGTTCAATACCTAGCCACTGAGAGTCAGCTGAAGGCAGGGAGGAGAACATTCAACAGAGCGCCTGGTCCTGATAGGGACATTGCTGTTTATGTATATGCTGAAAACGTGTGACTGTACACGCTGATTTCAAAAGCTATGGATCATCCCTCACACATGAATTGCAATCTGGAACTGATGTTGCATTACTTTCTCTACATCACATGGTGTGTTTCCTGTATAATCTGGAACTCAAACTGAATCTAACCATAGTATAACTATAATAATAATTATTCATATAAAATACAGTATAACCATAATGGTGAATTGTAATGTAAATGGAATATGATTAAATTTGTACAACCCTATAAAATAACTACAATATAACTATAATTGTACACATTTTTACATGATTACAAATATAATTTGAATTTAAGTTTGTAAAGGAGTTTGGCCTAGAAATTCACTTGGGCGCGGGCAGCTCGCTCGCGCCCAAAAGTTAGCGCTGGGCGGGGAGGCATTAGCGCACGCCGTATATTCGTCTTCTGCGCCCCAATTCGGAAGCGGGCGCTATACCAGGGTGTGCCCGCCTCCGTTTGGGGCGCTGCAACTGAATATCGGCGCGCTAGTTGCCGCAGCGCCACCCGATGCGGTGCGGCAGGCTGCGGTACTGCAGGCCTCCTCCTTCTATTAAGGGGGAGGTGCCTGCAACGGCCGGAGCCCCGATCGCGAGTGCCGGCAAAAGAGCCCGGCACAACGGAGAAGTGCCGGGCTCCACGGAAACCAGCCGGCAATGCCGCGGGGGGGGGGGTGGAGGAGGCCGGGGAAGGAGGTGCGGGCAGGCGGCCGCCGAAAAAGCGGCCGGCCACACCTTCCGCTTTAAAGCGCCCCACTATGGCAGCAGGACGGCCCCGTTTTCTGTTCGCTGTTTGCGCCCGCTTCAGAGGAGGCGGGCGCAAATAAATATGGGGATCGGCGCGGTTTCGGGGCGTTACGGGCCACCGCGCACACTGATGACGTCATCGGTCCCGGTGCAGCGCTAACGGCTACCGCCGCCAATACCGCTGCACTCAATTTCCACGCTACCACCCCGCTGGCGCAAAAGACCTCTTTAGGCGCTAAGTGGGCGCAAGGCCCACTGAATTTCTAGGCCTTTATTTCTTTGCACTCATGTGCAGACTTAGCAAGCCATTCAGCTGATCACTGACTGGTTCTCACAGCAACTAAAGACTGTGGGCTCACCATAAGACTCAAGAAAGCTGAGATCATGGGCTAGAAATTTGATCGTGCCCGAAAACCACATGAAATTAGTGATGCCGTGCTCATTTTAATGCTATTCATTGGCCTGTTTGAGGGGAGGTTGTGAATTGTTTTTTATTCATTCATTCACAGGATGTGGGCATCGCTGGCAATTCCAGCATTTATTGCCCATCCCTAATTGCCCTTGAGAAGGTGGTGGTGAGCAGCTTTCTTGAACCGCTGCAGTCCCTGTGGGGAAGGTACTCCCACAGTGCTGTTAGGGAGGGAGTTCCAGGATTTTGACACAGCAACAATGAAGGAACGGCGATATACTTCCAAGACAGGATGGTGTGTGACTTGGAGGGGAACTTGGAGGTGATGGTGTTCCCAAGCGCCTGCTGCCCTTGTACTTCTAGGTGGTAGAGGTCGTGGGTTTGGGAGGTGCTGTCGAAGAAGCCTTGACAATTTGCTGCAGCGCATCTTGCACACTGCAGCCATGGTATGCCGGTGGTGGAGGGAGTGAATGTTTAAGGTGGTGGATGGGTTGCCAATCAAGTGGGCTGCTTTGTCCTGGATGATGTCGAGCTTCTTGAGTGTTGTTGAAGCTGCACTCATCCAGGTAAGTGGCAAGTATTCCATCACACTCCTGAATTGTGCCTTGTAGGAGGTGACCTGCCTTTGTGGCCACAGTAGTTATAAGGCTGGCCCAGTTATGTTTCTGGTCAATGGCAAAACTCAGGATGTTGATGGTGGAGGATTTGGTGATGGTAATGCCATTGAATGTCAAAGGGAGGTGGTTAGACTCTCTTGTTGGAGATGGTCATTGCCTGACACTTGTGTGGCGCGAATGTTACTTGCCACTTATCAGCCCAAGCCTGAATGTTGTCCCAATCTTGCTGCATGTGGACTGCTTTATTATCTGAGGAGTTGTGAATGGAACAGAACATTGTGCAATCATCAGTAAACATCCCCACTTCTGAGCTTATGATGGAGGGAAGGTCATTGATGAAGCGGCTGAAGGTGGTTGGGCCTAGGACACTGCCCTGAGGAACTCCTACAGTGATGTCCTGGGGCTGAGATGATTGGCCTCCAACAATGATAGGTATGACTCCAGCCAGTGGAGGGGTTTCCCTCTGATTCCCAATGAATTCAAATTTACCAGGGCTCCTTGATGCCACACGGTAAAATGCTGCCTTGAGGTCAAGGGCAGTCACTCTCACCTCACCTCTAGAATTGAGCTCTTTCGTCCATGTTTGGACCTAGACTGTAATGAGGTTTGGTCCCTGATGGAACCCAAACTGAGCATCGGTGAGCAGGTTATTGGTGAGTAAGTGTCGCTTGATAGCATTGTCGATGACACCCTCTATCACTTTGCTGAATTTTGAGAGTAGACTGATGGGACGGTAATTGGCTGGATTGGATTTGTCTTGCTTTTAGTGGACAGAACATACCTGGGCAATTTTCCACATTGTCGGGTAGATGCCCGTATTGTAGCTGTACTGGAACAGCTTGGCTAGAGGCGCGGCTAGTTCTGGAGCACAAGTCTTCAGCACGATAGCCAGGATATTGTCGGGGCCCACAGCCTTTGCTGTGTCCAGTGCGCTCAGCCGTTTCTTGATATCATGTGGAGTGAATCGAATTGGCTAAAGACTGGCTTCTGTGATGATGGGAACCTCAGGAGGAGGCTGATATGAATCATTCACTCGGCACTTCTGGCTGAAGATGGTTGCAAACGCTTCAGCCTTGTCTTTTGTACTCACATGCTGGCCTCTGCCATCATTGAGGATGGGGATATTCATGAAGCCTCCTCCTCCCGTTAGTTGTTTAATTGTCCACAACCATTCATGACTGGATGTGGCAGGACTGCAGAGCTTTGGTCTTACAATCACTGCACCACATTTCACTCAAATACCTTCTCATACTCACACAATCTGCACTCCTACTATCACTACTGTTACAACTCTTACTTCCCCACACCTTACAACTTACACACAACATACAAACTGATGTAAGAAAACTACTAGGCACTTGGTCTAAGTATTAAACAAGGCTTTAATCAACTGTTTTTTTATATACATGGAGGTCTAGTTGTGTCCTTCACTAGTTCCTGTTAAAGAATGTCCTGAGCATGCTGGGCCCATGCCCGAGTATTTATACTCTCCCTGGACTGCGCCACCAGCAGGCCGCCCAGTATCATTTCATAAGTCATTTCCACATGAATGACAAGATTCAAGTCACAAACTATTTGACCAAGACAGGCACATTCTCTAAACACCTCAGAGGGATGTCATAAACACACTTCTTTCGCGCCCAACATGCAGCAGGAGGCAGCGAACTTAGGAAGGCTGACCTTGCTTGTACGTCCTGTCCCCTGCGGAAGAAATGATTTTGGCCATTATTGGCAGGGGAAGAGCCATGACATAAGAACATAAGAACATAAGAAATAGGAGCAGGATTAGGCCAATCGGCCCCTCAAGCCTGCTCCACCATTCAATAAGATCATGGCTGATCTGATCTTAACTGCCAATCCACTATCACAGAACCATCTCCTGAATCTAACAGAATTAGACACATGAAATAGGAGCAGGATCAGGCTACACAGCCCCTGGGCCCGCTTCGCTACCCACAGGGCCATGACCGATCCGAACCTAGACTCATGTCCAAATTCCTGCCCGCTCCCCGTAACCCTTAATTCCCTTTACTTCTAGGAAACTGTCTGTTTCTGTTTTAAATTTATGTAATGATGTAGCTTCGACAGCTTTTTGGGGCAGCATATTCCATGGACCTACCACCCTCTGAGTGAAGTAGTTCCTCCTCATCTCAGTTTTGAAAGAGCAGCCCCTTATTCTAAGACTATGCCCCCTAGTTCTAGTTTCACCCATCATCGGGAACATCTTCCCCGCATCCACCCGATCCAACCCCTTCACAATCTTATAAGTTTCAATAAGATCGCCTCTCATTCTTCTGAACTCCAATGAGTAGAGTCCCAATCTACTCAACCTCTCCTCATATGTCCATCCCCTCATCCCCGGGATTAACCGAGTGAACCTTCTTTGTACTGACTCGAGAGCAAGTATGTCTTTTCTTAAGTATGGACACCAAAACTGTACGCAGTATTCCAGGTGCGGTCTCACCAATACCTTGTACAACTGAAGCAATACCTCCCTATTTTTATATTCTATCCCCCTAGCAATGAAAACCAACATTCCATTGGCCTTCTTAATCACTTGCTGCATCTGCATACTAACCTTTTGAGTTTCGTGCACCAGGACCCCCAGATCCCTTTGTACTTCAGTACTTTCCAGTTTCTTGCCATTAAGATAATAACTTGCTCTATGATTTTTCCTGCCAAAGTGCATAACCTCACACTTTCCAGTATTGTATTCCATCTGCCAAATCTCTGCCCACTTACTTAGCCTGTCTATGTCCCCTTGCAGGTTTTTTATGTCCTCCTCACTCACTACTTTCCCTCCCATCTTAGTATCATCTGCAAACTTTGATATGTTACACTCGGTCCCCTCCTCCAAATCGTTAATATAGATTGTAAAGAGTTGGGGACCCAGCACTGACCCCTGCGGAACACCACTAGTTACTGATTGCCAGTCTGAGAATGAACCATTTATCCCAACTCTCTGCCTTCTGTTAGATAGCCAATCCTCTATCCATGCCAGAATATTACCCCCATCCCGTGATTTTTTATCTTAAGCAATAATCTTTTGTGTGGCACCTTGTCAAATGCCTTTTGGAAGTTTAAATACACTACGTCCACTGGTTCCCCTTTATCCACCCTATATGTTACTTCCTCAAAGAACTCCAGCAAATTTGTCAAACATGACTTCCCCTTCATAAAACCATGCTGACTTTGTCCTATTAAATTATGATTATCCAAATGTCCTGTTACTGTCTCCTTAATAATGGACTCCAAAATTTTACCTACCACAGATGTTAGGCTAACCGGTCTATAGTTTCCAGCCTTCTGTCTACTGCCCTTTTTAAATAAGGGTGTTACATTAGCTGCTTTCCAGTCTGCCTGGACCTTTGCTGAGTCCAGGGAGTTTTGGAAAATTATTACCAATGCATCCACAATCCCTCAAGACCCTAGGATGTAAGCCATCAGGTCCAGGTGATTTATCCACCTTGAGTCCCATTATTTTACCGAGTACCACTTCCTTAGTGATTTTGATTGTGTTTAGCTCCTCCCCCCCTATAGCCCCCTATTTGTCCAGTGTTGGGATATTCTTAGTGTCTTCTACTGTAAAGACTGATACAAAATATTCATTCAGTGTTTTTGCCATCTCCATATTTCCCACCATTAATTTCCCGGTCTCATCCTCTAAGGGACCAACATTTATTTTAGCCACCCTTTTTCTTTTTATATAACTATAAAAACTCTTACTATCTGTTTTTATATTTTTTGCTAATTTACTTTCATAATCTATCTTCCCTTTCTTAATCAATCTTTTTGTTATTTTTTGCTGTCTTTTAAAGTTTTCCCAATCCTCTATCCTCCCACTAGATTTGGCTACCTTATATGCCCTTGTTTTTAGTCGAAGACTATCCTTAATTTCTTTACTTTGCCACGGATGGCTGTCTTTTCTTTTACACCCTTTTCTTCTCAGTGGAATATATATTTTTTGGAAGTTGTAAAATAACTCCTTAAATGTACACCACTGATCATGTATCGTCACACCCTTTAATCTATTTTCCCAATCCACTCTACTCAATTCCGCTCTCATACCTTCATAGTCTCCTTTATTCAAGCGTAGCATGCTTGTTTGAGATCCAACCTTCTCACCCTCTAATTGAATATGGAATTCAACCATGTTATGGTCACTCATTCCAAGGGGATCCTTTACTAGGACATTTTTAATTAATCCTGTCTCGTTACACAGGACCAGATCTAAGGTTGCTTGCCCCCTGGTTGGTTCAGTTACATACTGCTCAAGAAACCCATCCCTAATACACTCAATGAACTCATCCTCAAGGCAGCCCTGCCCAATTTGATTTGTCCAATTAATATGATAAGTGCTAAGCATAGTCACAGGAGAGTGACCTTGGCTCCATGGGAGAGGTACCTTTAAAATAGGTGCAGCGTGATCAAAGTTCTCGGTCCATATATCAACCAGCACTATGCAAACCTTACACTCTACTCTCAGTCCTTCTCAATGGCACAGAACTTACAGCCATGACTCATTTCAACTATCTTGGAAGAATGCTCTCTAATGATGTGCTCACTGATCTGGATAGAAGAAAGAAAGTCATTTTTATAGCACCTTTCACAACCCATATCAAAAATGTTAACTATTCATATAGGTGCCTACAGGATCACATATAGAAACAGTGTGGCATCATCTTGCAGAACAAGCTGCAGTTTATGATAAAGTAATACATTTATACAGCTGTGAGGTATGGCTGTGTAACTCAACAATTTCCACATGCATTCCCAAGGATTAATAACTGGAGGTCATTTAGTAAAACAAGATCACCAATGTTGAAGTCTTGTCAAGAACCAGTTCAAACATGCAACAAGCATTTAAATGATGCTTAACATAGCACAGCTTCATTAGCTCGGCCACATCACTCAGATACCAGATACTGGGCTTCTAGAATCATAGAATCATAGAATGGTTACAGCACAGAAGGAGGCCATTTGGCTCATCGAGCCCGTGTCGGCTCTCTGCAAGAGTACTTCAGCTAGTCCCACTCCCCCGCCCGTTCCCCGTAGCCCTGCAATTTTTTTTCCTTTAGGTACTTATCCAATTCCCTTTTGAAAGCCATGATTGACTCTGCCTCCACCATCCTCTCAGGCAGTGCATTCCAGATTCTAACCACTCACTGCATGAAAAAGTTTTTCCTCATGTCGCCTTTGGTTCTTCTGCCAATCACCTTAAATCTGTGTCCTCTAGTTCTCAAGCATTCTGCCAATGGGTACAGTTTCTCTCTATCTACTCTGTCTAGACCCCTCATGATTTTGAACACCTCTATCAAATCTCCTCTCAACCTTCTGAAACAAGTGTTCTACTTTGAACTGAAAATTCACATGGCAGGTAGAAGAAATGGTACAAAAACACCTCTAAATATAACCTCAAGACAGTGGAGGTTGTAACTCTGGACAGGTCCGAGGGGCTTACAGCTCTTTGTGCTGGGTATTTCACTTTTCAAAAGCAAGTGCTTGTGAGAGTTGAAGAGAAAGTGAGAAAATCGCAAAACCATATAATGCCTGCAGCAATAAAACTGACTTCAAAGAGATCACACTGCACTGCAACCAGTGGGTCAAGACCTGTGGCTCCTGCATTGGGATAATTAGTTACAAGCAGATGCACCAGAGGGACCTGACATACTTCCGATAATCCAGTCATCCTTAATGCAAGGGACAATATAGAGGATCACTGCAGCATATAGTTTGATGGATTGGTTTTGAAGTTGTTTATAGTTACCTGAAACAGACTTCGGTAACACTCTTCCACCTTACTCGCATTAGGTACCCATCATGTCACCTGAGTCATAGAAACATAGAAGATAGGAGCAGGAGTAGGCCATTCGGCCCTTCGAGCCTGCTCCGCCATTCAATGAGATCATGGCTGATCATCCAAATTCAGTACCCTGTCCCTGCCTTCTCCCCATATCCCTTGATCCCTTTAGCCTTAAGAAATATATCCAACTCTTTTTTGAATATATTTAATGAACTGGCCTCCACCGCCCTCTGTGGCAGAGAATTCCACAGGTTCACCATTCTCTGGGTGAAGAAATTCCTCCTCATTTCAGTCCTAAATGGCTTACCCCTTATTCTTAGACTATGACCCCTGGTTCTGGACTCCCCGGCCATCATAAACATCCTTCCTGCATCTAGTCTGTCCAGGCCTGACAGAATTTTATAGGTTTCGATGAGATCCCCTCTCAATCTTCTAAACTCCAGTGAGTATAAGCCCAATCGACACAATCTCTCCTCATACGTCATTCCTGCCATCCGAGGTATCAGCCTGGTGAATCGTCGCTGCACTCCTTCCATGGCAAGAACGTCCTTCCTCAGGTAAGGCGACCAAAACTGCACACAATACTCAAGGTGCGGTCTCACCAAGGCCCTGTACAACTGTAGCAAGACATCCTTGTTCCTGTACTCGAACCCTCTTGCTACGAAGGCCAACATACCATTTGCCTTCTTAACCACCTGCTGCACCTGCATGCTTACCTTCAGCGACTGGTGCACAAGAACACCCAGGTCTCTTTGCACTTCCCCTTCTCCCAATCTATTGCCATTCAAATAATAATCTGCCTTCCTGTTTTTGCCACCAAAGTGGATAACCTCACATTTGTTCACATTATAGTGCATTTGCCATGTTTCTGCCCAATCACCCAATCTGTCCAAATCGTACTGGAGTTTCATGCCATCCTCCTCACAGCATACCCTCCCACCCAGCTTTGTGCCGTCTGCAAATTTGGAGACATTACATCCAATTCCCTCGTCCAGATCATTAATATATATTGTGACAGCTGGGGTCCTAGGACCGATCCTTGCGGTACCCCACTAGTCACTGCCTGCCACTCGGAAAATGACCCATTTATTCCAACTCTTTGCTTTCTGTCCGCCAACCAGTTCTCTATCCAAATCAATACCTTGCCCCCAATCCCATGTGCCTTAATTTTGCACGCTAATGTCTTATGTGGGACCTTATCGAAAGCCTTCTGAAAGTCCAAATACACCATATCCACTGGTTCTCCCTTATCTATTTTACCAGTTACATCCTCAAAAAATTCCAGTAGATTAGTCAAGCATGATTTACCTTTTGTAAATCCATGTTGACTTTGTCCGATCCTGTCACTGCTTACCAAGTGCTCTGCTATTACATCTTTTATAATAGATTCTAGCATTTTCCCCACTACCGATGTCAGGCTTACCGGTCTATAATTCCCCGCTTTTTCTCTACCACCTTTTTTGAATAGTGGGGTAACATTAGCTACCCTCCAATCCATGAGTACTGTTCCAGAGTCTATCGAGTTCTGGAAGATGACCAGCAATGCATCTACTATTTCTAGGGCCACTTCCTTAAGTACCCTGGGATGTAGATTATCAGGCCCTGGGGATTTATCGGCCTTCAGTCCCATCAATTTTCCTAACACCATTTCCCTACAAATACTGATTTATTTCAGTTCCACCCTTTCATCAGGCCCTATGTTCCCCGGCATCTCTGGGAGGTTATTTGTGTCCTCCTTTGTGAAGACAGAACCAAAGTATGAATTTAGTTGCTCTGCCATTTCTTTGTTTCCCATTATAAATTCCCCTGATTCTGACTGCAAGGGACCTACGCTTGACTTCACCAATCTTTTTCTCTTCACATATCTATAAAAGCTTTTACAGTCAGTTTTTATGTTCCCTGATAGCTTACTCTCATATTCTATTTTCCCTTTCTTAATTAATCCCTTTGTCCTCCTTTGTTGAATCCTAAACTGCTCCCAATCCTCAGGATTATTACTTTTTCTGGCCAATTTATATGTCGTCTCCTTGGATCTTATGCTATCCCTAATTTCCCTTGTTAGCCACGGTTGAGTCACCTTTTTTGTTTTATTTTTATGCCAAACTGGGATGAACAAATGAGTCATTACAGCTCAGTGAATACGCTGTTTGTTGTTACCTATTCTTCTCCTGTTTTGAAGATGTAGCTAATTTAAGCCACATTTTACATTCTGAAATATGTTAAATGCATGATGTTGCGCATAAAACTGGATCAGCCACATAAATACTGTGGCTACAGGAGCAGGTCAAAGGCGAGTGACTCCCCAAAGCCTTTCCACCATCTACAAGGCACAGGTCAGGAGTGTGATGGAATACTTTCCACTTGCCTGGATGAGTGCAGTTCCAACAACACTCAAGAAGCTCGACAGAATCCAAGACAAAGCAGCCCGCTTGACTGGGACCCCATCCACCACCTTAAACATTCACTTCCTCCACCACCAGCGTACCATGGCTGTAGTGTGTCCCATCTACAAGAAGCACTGCAGCAACTCGCCAAGGCTTCTTTGGCAGCATCTCCCAAACCGGCGACCTCTACTGCCTAGAAGGACAAGGGCAGCAGGCACATGGGAACACCATCACCTCCAAGTTCCCCTTCAAGTCACACATATTCCTGACTTGGAAATATATTGCCGTTCCTTCATTGTCGCTGGTTCAAATTCCTGGAACTCCCTCCCTAACAGTATTATGGGAGTACCTTCACCACAGGGACTGCAGCGGTTTATGAAGGCGGCTCACCACCACCTTCTCAAGGGCAATTAGGGATGGGCAATAAATGCTGGCCTTGTCAGTGACGCCCACACCCTATGAATGAATAAAAAAAAACAAAAGTAAGTTTATGATCCAATTTTTACAATGTTAATCTTACCATCTGTAAGATTCGCAAAATTTCCACATTTCCCCCAAGGTTATTAATAATAAAAGGGACCCTGCATGGACATTAAAAAAAATAAGGGTACCCAACGATGGCGTCTGCACCTCGTGACCAAAAGCCTGCAAGATTTTAAAAGCTTGGACTCGGTGGCACAAGCAGCTTTTGGGGAAATCGAAACCTAAAATGCAATTTCTGTGAAGAAGGACTTTTGTATTTTGAAAAGCAGACAGAACTTTGAATATGCATTAAGCCAAATCGTAGACAGACCAAAACCAGTTAGGCCTATACTTGAGGCCATCAAGTTGTTTGCATCTATTATCGGAAACAGCTTAAGGAAGCCATCGAGGCTGGACAGGCCGATTAAGATGCATTAATAACAATACAGCTCAGACATCAGGCCATTAGGTGCGATCAACGGCCATCTAAAAACAGTTAGTTTAGATTGCTACAATTATTTAAACTAGCCCGCCAAGATTGGAACAATGAACTAACCTGATTTGGCACGCAGATAAGGGTTTTCGTGAGGAGTATAACTGAAGGCCCCGGGTAGCAATCACTCTCTTGCTCTTGGCTCTTGCTCCTTGCCCTCGTGGCTGCTGCTCCTTTTCCCCTCCCGCGCTTGCCGCCTGGCCACTGCCCGTGTCTTTCCCCACTCCATCAGGGACACCCGGCATTGCACCAGGCGAACACGGGCAAACCAGGCCGGACGAGGCGGGACGAGACGAGGCGAGGTGAGGTGAGATGAGATGAGACGAGATGAATTGGGAGAAGATTGAAGAACGCTTTGAATAATCGGGCCTTCAATTCAGCCGACCTATGACTATCTTCATGCAAACTCCAACTGCCGCCCGAGATAAAGTACCCAAGCAAAGACTTTAACCTTGAGGTTCTTTTGCCTGGACGACATCCTTGAAGCGCCCTGAGACCACGTGATGATGGCAGGCCCCAGAGAGCACAAAGAGCGAACCCCAAGCCCCACCGTTGTTTGAGCTCAGCAGATTTTGACTCGATGAGCATGAATTCTGGCCCCTCATAGCTTAATCTAGTTAGGCATAAGGGGGTGGGATAAGGATAAGGGGATTGTTAATATAGTTTGTTTTCCCTCGATGTGCCATGTGTTCTCCATTCCCTGTATAAGTATAGTTATTTGTATTTGTCTGTAATTTTATACTAGAAACTTCTCGTAAGACTGTGTTAATTTCAATTTCAATAAAATCTTGGTTTTTTTCGTACATCCAAACCACCTGTCTACTGGAGTCTTTCTGCATCGCTGCCTGTACCTAAGTCTGGTGTCTAGAATCCAGGGGCGTGGGAGCGATTCGAACTGCTCACAAACAGTCAGGGGCATAACTGACTGGGTGCACGCGCCAACCACACCACCCCCTACACATCTTACTGAAGAATTCAACAAACTTCCAAACAGTAAGGAATGTGTTTCTTTTTACATACAGTCACACTGGTGTATATGCATTCGCTTGTATCTCTACATGCACAATTCCTTATAGTCTCTGATGTTGCTTTTTTATTCTCTACAATTTTATGTGATAGGTTTGAATTTATGGCACGGGTGCATCCTGGGTGGGCATCCACCTGATTTCTTGCACACGGCTGTTATTCTCTGTATTTCCTGGTATAGGCCTAATTATGTATGCATGGCCTCTCAGAGATTACAGGAATGGAGGCGGCATTTACAGGCACTGCTGCAGTGATTTAAAGGGCTGCAGATGTTGTTTTCTCTCTGCCATACCGTGATCATGAATTAACTAATAGAATTTACTGTAAAAATAAAATTACAGATGGCAAACCATACAATAGAGTATAGAATGCTCAAATCCAGAAAAAGATTGCATAATTTACCTTTATTAAAGAGTGGGAAATCACAAGGTTGTCAATTCAGTGAACTGGTGTTAGCATGGCTAACTCTTATCTCTTTTCTGAGTCAGAAGCTCATAGGTTCAAGGCGCACTTCATATTCTTGATTACAAAATCTAAGCTGATACTTCAGTGCAGTAAAGAGGGAGTGCTACATTGTCAGACGTGCTGTTTTAGGATGAAATTATAAACTGAGGCCCCATCTTCCTGCTTAGGTAAATGTAAGAGATTCCATGGCACTATTTGACAAAGAATGGGTTAAACTATGAGGGCATGTTGCATAAACATGGCTCGTATTCTCGAATCCAGGAGGCTGACAGGTGATCTAACTGAGGTGTTTAAAATGATAAAGGGATTCTATATTCCGATGTCATTGCCAACAATTATTCGTCAATGAACACCACTAGAATCATAGAGCACAGAAGGAGCCCATTCGGTCCATCATGCCTGCGCCGACTCTTTGAAAGAGCTATCCAATGAGTCCCGCTCCACAGCGCTGCAAATTTGTCCTTTTTTAAGTATATATCCAATATCCATTAAAATAGTTTAACTGGTCATTTATCTCATTGCTGTTTGTGGGACCTTGCTGTGTGTAAAATGGTTGCCATGATTGTCTACATAACAAGTGACTACACTTCAAAATAATCCATTGGATTTAAAATGCTTTGGGACACCCTGAGGATGTGAAAGGTGCTATATGAACATAAATACTTTCTTTCTATTCACCTTCAAGAGTGAAAACCTGTGGTATAGATGCTTTGAAAGCAACTCTCATATTTTTAAAGAAATGGCTGTGTGCCTTTAAGCACTCCTTTCCTTACATGTGATTTCCTTTTATATCCATTGTCAATGGACAAACTTGAAGAGAATGCTGGCAGGAAACTTGAACCTGAAAATAGCACAAGGTGCATTATAATTGATGCCCTAGAGAAGTCAGCATGTCCCTTTTTCCTGGTCCTTGCCCATTTATCACTGGCAGAACTATTCCTGCTGATGAAATATCTCCTCTTGTATTACTAAGCCAATTCTCTATGCTGCTATATGCTAGGCCAGAATTTTTACATTGCAGAGAGTGCGAGTTTGGGAGCGAGTCGGTAGTTAAAAGTGCTGAAATTGACAGCGTGTCGGGAACCTGCCGTCATCTTGCCGACTTCTGCATTTAATTGATGGGCTGCTGAATTTTTAGTGTTTTTAGTGTTTAAAGTGGGGGAAAAAAAGGTTAATTTCAAGTTTAAAAAGGTTTTAAAGTTAAATTTAGTTCTAGTTAAGTTAGTTTAGTTTGTTTAGTTAAGTTTAAGTTTAGTTTAGCCTAGATTAAGTAAGGAAGGAAAAGACCACCAAAGAGACCACCAAAGGAAAAAAAACCAGAGGAAATTAGAAAAAAAAAAGCCAAAGAAAAAAAAGAAATAAGGGAAAAAAAAAATATACAAACCAAAGAACAGCGGCCGCACGGGGCCACAGCAGCAGCAGAAGCGAGGTGACTCGGCCGCATCGGGAACCGAGGCGCGAAGGCCGCACGGAGACGCAGCGGCAGCCGGAGCGAGGAGACTCGGGGAGGCCGCTTCGGGAAATGAGGCGAATCGGGGAGGCCGCACGGAGACGCAGCGGCAGCCGGAACGAGGTGACTCGGGGAGCCCGAGCGGCGAACGAGACACGGCCCGATCGGCGGCCGCAGTCCAGCACCCGAGCGACGACCGCAGTCCAGCACCCGAGCGACGGCCGCAGTCCAGCACCCGAGCGACGACCGCAGTCCAGCACCCGAACGGCGAACGAGGCACAGCCCGAGCGGCGGCTGGGCTAGAAAGCCCGGGAAAGGCCCGAGGAGCCAGGCCCAGAGACCTCTGAGGAGAAGGGGAGCAACCAGAAGGCTTCCAGAAGCAAACCAAGACTGTGAGTACAGGGCCCAGGGAGGGAGACTGAAGCCAGGGAAAGGCCCGAGGAGCCAGGCCGAGACAGAGGCACAGAGACCTCTGAGGGGGAGGGGAACAGCCCGAAGGCACCGGGAAACAGCGGCTCACAGACCCAGACCTGAGAAGGGTGAACCCAGAAGCCGAGGCCCAGGGACCACGGGGTCGGAGAGGGGGACCGGGAAAGTTCGCGAACAGGGAGAGGGAAACACCAAACCCGGGGCCCCAGAAAAGCTTATTCTAAGATCAACAATACTTTACCAAAAATGAGCGAATCAGAAGATCCACAACAGCCCTGCTTCCAGATTCCCCCCAACACCGCAAAGAAAGCTATAAAAGCGATCAAGCATGAGCAGATGAGAGAAAAACCAGAAACACTTTTTGCTGACTGTTACAACAATGGGACAAAAAGTAACCTCATTTTCTACTCAGATCAGCCAGTGGCTTGGATCACAGCAATAAAATCACACTATACCAATGTTAAGCTAGAAAATACCGCAAATGGGTCCATAATGAAAATTAACACACCAGGAGACAGTTCAACTACGACGGTCAACGCGTACAATACCGGAACAAAATTAGTGCAAGGCAACCTCGACAAATTTGCAACGGCCTTCAGGACACTGAAAAAATTAACTAAGGGGGGAAGGAACAGCCCCAGAGTGGCCCGCACTCCCCCCAACATTGACAACTTACCAGGAGAAAATCTGCCTGGTCAGGAGGTGAACGAGCCACACAGTTCAAACCAGACACTAACCCCGGGGAACCACAGCCACACGATACAACTGACAAACCCCAGCATAACTACCAGGGAGGAAACCACACATAGTCCCCCTACCATTCCCAGCCCACCAAGAGAAGAGCAGCATAGCCAGGAAGTGAGTGAGCCCTCCAGGGCCGACCAGCCTAGCCAGGAAGTGAGTGAGCCTTCCAGGGCCGACCAGACACATACCCCGGGATCACACAGCCAGATACAACCAAAAGATAAATTTAATCAATTAGAGATAGAGATGGTTAAACTTAGAGAGGACTTCCTCAAAATGAATGACGATCAAAATCAGGAGAGGGAGAGACACAAGAGAGAGCTGAAGCTACTTGAGAACCAGGTGAATCTACTTCGGAATCAGGTGAAAGAGCTGCAGGAAAAAGAAGAGAGCCATAGAGGAGAGAAAACACCATTAGACCAGCAACCAGAGGCTAGAGATAAGACAAGACAGAGCCGGATGGAACGGCTGCACTCCCACACGGAACAAAAGCAACAGACACACAATACAAGGGGTGCCACACAGACCGACCAGCATACTGATTCGCAATCTTCCCCCACCACCGTGGAACCACAAGCGGGCCGCTCACAAGAGGTACGCACACACCAGACACCCCAGCCCAGCACACACACTATGAGTCCAAGCGAAAGCCACCAGACAGTAAACACAAACAAGGCTGACGTCGTAATACTCATAGACTCAAATGGGAAATTTCTATGGGAGAAAAAGCTATTCCCTAGAAGTAAAGTAGAAAAGATCTGGTGCCCAACAACAAACAGAGCCATGGGATGGCTGACCAAAGCCAGATTAGGCTCCCCCCAACACATAATAATACACACGGGCACAAATGACCTAAAGACCCAACAGAAAGAAGTAGCAACATCGTTCAGAGCAATGATTAGGAAAGCAAGCAGTACATTTCCAAACACTAGAATCACTGTTTCCACAATATTGCCGAGAACAGACTTCAACAACAACACAATTCATGAGATAAATGCCAGCATAGCAAGAGACTGCGAATCAAACCACAACGTACACCTGGCCCAACACCCCACCCTCGATGAGGAATGTCTTTACGACCACGTCCACATCCAAAGGCAAAGAATATCGATCTTTGCTAAAGCCCTGAAGGGCGTCGCTTTTAACCGGGTCCATACCCAGACTCCAAGAGGACCCCCCCCGACCACCAGAGATCAGCGGGGTACATATCAGGAACACTACAAGGACCACCAACACACCAACCGAGACCAGAGAGGATCCCCATGCAAAACAACAATATCAGACCTGCACCACTCCTGTCCCACAGGGGAATAGGACTGCTCCCAGCCAGACAGAGGGAGAGATGCACAGGACGTACGCAATACCTCAGACAGAAACAATCCATTAAGAGACAATAAGCAGATGTGCAGCAGCATCTACTTCTGCCTTATGGATCAAGGACTAATTAATAGAAAGAACTGTAACCAAATTGTATTAACTTTTGTAGACAACTGATGTGATCTTTTTTTTCCCACACTTAGACACGACAAACACGTACCACTCTTTAACCTATCATAGTAAAAGATCAAACTTAACATGAAATCCTTATATATTTCGACCTGGAATATCCAAGGTCTACGCTCTTCACTGCGAGAAGTGAAAAGTAGGACCCCAGAGTTCATAGATGAAACTAAAGACCTAGATATTATCATTTTACAGGAAACTTGGTATAAAGGAAAAGGACACACTGGCTGTCCCCAAGGGTACACTGAGCTGGTGGTCCCCTCCAATAAATTACCAAGTGTAACCCAAGGCAGAGACTCCGGAGGCATACTGATCTGGTTTAAAACAGAACTTAAGAATTACATCAAATTTATAAAAAAGGGCGAAAACCATATGTGGCTCAAACTTGAGAGGGAGATTATCTCAAACACCCAAGATGTTTACATTTGCGCACTTTATATCCCTCCAATCGATTCCCCGTACTTTAAAGAGGACACCTTCTCCAACATGGAGGGGGAAATTATCCAATACCAGGCCCAGGGGAACGTGTTGATCTGTGGGGACCTCAATTCAAGAACGGGCGAAGAACCAGACTTCACCAATAATCAGGGAAACAATTACGTTTTCGGGAATAACCACTTTGACATCCCTTCCCTTCCATACAGGCATAACTGCGACAAGCAGTCAAATACCAACGGAAAACAGCTACTACAGCTCTGTCGAAACCTGGGTCTGTACATTGTCAATGGTAGGTTCATAGGAGACCTCCTAGGAAGATCGACCTATTGCTCACCTCTTGGCTGCAGCACAGTAGACTATATGATTACAGACTTAGACCCATCCTCTTTCAGAGCATTCACAGTCAAACCACAAACAACACTGTCAGATCACAGTCAAATTACTATGTTCCTCAAAAAGACAGAAACAAACAACATAGAAACACAACCCAGTAAACTGTACAACACCAAAAAATCGTACAGATGGGCCAAAAACGACACGGAAAAATACCAGAAAACAATTAGCAATGCATCAACTCAAGCTCTCTTAGACACCTTTCTGGATAACATATACACTCACAATAAAGAAGGCATAAACCGGGCAGTTAGTAAACTAAACAATATTTTTGATAATTTGGCAACAAATGCAAACTTGAAAGCTCGCAAGAACAAACCCAAAACAAAAAACTATGAAAAATGGTTTGACCGAGATTGCCATAACATGAGGAAAAAACTTAGAAAAATATCAAACCAAAAACACAGACATCCAGAAAACGAGGAACTACGCCTTACTTATTGTCAGACACTAACACAATACAGAAACACACTCAGAACCAAAAAAGAGCAATATATTAAGAATACACTCAGCTCCATGGAGGAATCCATTGATTCCAATTGTTTCTGGGAAAACTTGAAAACACTACACAAAAAACAACACGACGATTTGGCCATTCAAAATGGGGACACATGGGTAAACCACTTTGAAAAATTATACCAGAAAAACACACTAAGACCAGAGCAACACCAAATATGCAAAAAACTGGAAAAGCTAGAAATGGCTATAAAAGATAACCAAAACCCGCTGGACGCCATAATAACAGAAAAAGAACTTCTTGAAAAACTCAAGGACCTGCGACCAGGAAAAGCCTGCGGGACAGACGGCATACTAAACGAGATGATTAAACACACAGACAACAAAATGAAACTGGCTATCCTAAAACTCTTCAACTTGGTTCTGAGTGTCGGTTATTTCCCTGATATCTGGAACAAAGGACTCATAACGCCCATATACAAAAGTGGGGACAAAATCGACCC
This sequence comes from Somniosus microcephalus, assembly GCF_052327205.1. Lineage (NCBI taxonomy): Eukaryota > Metazoa > Chordata > Chondrichthyes > Squaliformes > Somniosidae > Somniosus > Somniosus microcephalus. The sequence goes on from NC_140991.1 coordinate 221,749,426, forward strand.
AAACAACTATCGAGGCATCTGTGTAAACAGTAACCTGGGGAAGGTATTCTGTAGCATCATAAACAAAAGACTTATAAACTTCCTTGAGGAGCACAATGTCTTGAGTAAAAGCCAAATTGGATTCCTGCCAAACTATAGAACATCCGATCAGATCTTCACCCTACAGACCCTAATTGACAAACACGTTCACCATAACAAAAGCAAAATCTACGCATGCTTTGTAGATTTCCAGAAGGCTTTCGACTCCATCTGGCATGACGGTTTATTCCTGAAACTTATCGAAAGTGGGGTAGGAGGGAAAACATATGATGTAATTAAATCAATTTATACAAACAACAAATGTGCAGTTAAAATTGGAGACAAACAAAATACTTCCCACAGGGGCGGGGGGTGACGCAGGGCTCGCCAATCTCACCGACACTCTTTAATATTTACATAAATGGATTGGCAAAACTACTTGAACAATCTACAGCACCCGGCCTCACCCTATATGAATCCAAGGTTAAATTCCTCCTCTATGCAGACGACCTGGTTCTGCTGTCACCTACTAAAGAGGGGCTACAGCAAAACCTGGACCTGCTGGAGTCGTACTGCCAGACTTGGGCCCTGACAATAAATCCCCAAAAAACCAAAGTCCTTGTGTTCCAGCAAAGATCCAAACATCAGGGACCCAAAATAAATTTCACAGTAGGAACAACCAAAATTGAACAAACCACTAACTACACATACTTGGGCTTAAAAATCAGTTCTACGGGAAACTTCAAACTGGCTGTGAATGAACTGAAAGAGAAAGCAAGAAGGGCTTTCTATGCCATCAAAAAATCAATCCAAATAGAAATCCCAATTAGCATTTGGCTCAAAATTTTCAAATCAGTAATTGAACCAATTGCACTCTATGGCAGTGAGGTATGGGGACCGCTAACTCAACAAGAATTTGCAAAATGGGACAAACACCCAATTGAGATCCTACATGCAGAATTCTGTAAAAGTATCCTCCGGACTCAAAGGAAAACAGTAAACAATGCATGCAGGGCGGAACTAGGCCAATATCCATTAATAATCACTATCCAAAAAAGAGCCACCAAATTTTGGAATCACCTACAAATGAGCAATCCCCAATGCTATCACTATGACACCCTGAAATGCCAAGAGCTGACCATAAAGAAGAATACCCTCAGTCAACTAGTCCTGGGACTCAGTGAAGTAACTACTAACAATACTAACAATAACCAGCCCCAGGACAGTGACAGGGTAACACAAAGAATTCGACCCAACACAATCGTCGCTAAGCAAAAGGAAAAATATCTGACATATTGGGCAGAAACAACAAAAACCCAAAGCAAACTCAATTGCTACTTGGCCCTAAACAGACAATACAACATAGCTGATTACCTGACCATGGTAAAGGATAACAAACTGAGAAGAACCTTGACAAGGTACAGACTTAGCGAACATAGCCTAACGATCGAAAAAGGCAGACACAGGCAGACCAGGCTGCCAAGAGAGGACAGGATATGCTCTCACTGCAGTCAGGGAGTAGTGGAGACAGAGATGCACTTCCTCACAGCTTGTGGAAAATATCAGGGCATCAGGGAGAATTTCTACCAAAAATTGTCACAAATATGCCCTGATTTCAGAAATCTGAATGACAACCAAAAACTCCCATTCCTACTGGGAGAGGAGAGAAGCTGTATAACACTGGCGGCACACTATGTTACAGCTTGCCATGAACAGAGGGACAACCAGTAAACTAAGAAAAGAATATATATAAACAATGCGAATGTATATTTATACACTCAGGGATATACCTGTTTATACACTGTATGAATAGAACTGCGTTTATGTGCTAAACCATAAATGTATTTTGATGCTTTGGCAACATAAGATGTAACTTATCATGCCAATAAAGCGATTTGAATTGTGAATTGTGAATTGCGTTCTGAAGCGCACCACAGACTTGCTCAGGAGAGGCGGGCGAATTCATTGAGGTAGTTAGCTGCTCGTTGACAGACCCTTAACACATTTTTAACGTGAGGTTTAAACTTTAACTGATTGCGCATGGGATTCATGGAGCTCGGGAACCTCGCCTGTGAAGGGAAGGTGGAAGCTTAATGGCCGTGTGTAAGTTCATTAAGTGACAGCTGGAAAGAACACATAACTACTCACACATTACACCAGCTTCCTTGCCTAAGGGAAAGGCTCTTGCTGCCACCATTTTGTGCAGAGATTTAGCTGTCGGGGTATGCAGGTCATTTCTGACACTCTCACCACATTGCAAGTCACTATCACTACATTGAAAGATTGTGCCTCTGATTTCCACTTTTACTGCCACCTAGTAGATCAGCATGGGTGCCACTTATGCTGTCTCACCTTGGACCTCAGAATCAGACCAAGATGAGCCCCAACACAAGCAACACCAGCCACATCAGCAGTAGCAGCAACAACAACAACAGCTTTCTCCTCACCGACCTGATGCTCCACAGGAGAGAGGGTGCCAGCACAGGGCTGGACCGCGCCCAAGGCGATACCCCCAACACAGGGTATACAGGCAGAGGATGAGATTCCTGGACATGACTGAGCAGCAGTGCTTCAGGAGGCTCAGGCTACTGCACCAGGTTGTCGCAGACATTTGTAGCTTGATAGAACAAGACCTGCTGCCCAGAGGACCTGCTGAACATCCCTTACCAGTGGCTGTCAAAGTCACCACCACCCTCAACTTCTTCACCTCAGGTTCCTTCCAGGGTTCTGCAACAGACATTTGCAGGATCTCACAGTCGGCCGCTCACAGATGCATCACGCAGGTGACCGATGCCAATTATATAAACTTTGCCACTGATGAAGCCAGTGTTACTGAGCAGGTGCTCAGCTTTGCAGCTCTGGTTGGCTTCACACAGGTGCAGGGCATCATCGACTACACACATGTAGCCATCAAGGTCCCCCCACATCACCCAGGAGTGTTTGTGAATTGCAGGGGCTTCCACTCCCTCAATGTGCAGCTCGTCTTCAACCGAAGAAAGATCATCATGCGTGTGTGTGCCAGATTCCCTGGTAGCTGTCATGACACTTTCGTGCTGCGCCAGCCCACCCTCCCTCAGCTCATCGCACCTCAAAACAGACTTACGGGCTGGCTGCTTGGAGACAAGAGCTACCCACTGAAGACGTGGCTCATGACACCCTTGAGGAGGCCAAGCAATGAGGCCGAGGAGCCACATATCCACCAGATGTGTCATAGAGCAAGCAATCGGCATAGAGTCATAAAATAGAGTCATAATGGCACAGAAGGAGGCCATTCAGCCCGTCGACTCCATGCCGGCTCTCTATAGAGCAATCCAGTTAGTCCCATTCCCCCGATCTATCCCTGTAGCCCTGCAAGTTTATTTCCCTCAAGTGCCTATCCAGTCTCCCCTTGAAAACATTGAGGCCTAGAAATTCAGTGGGCTGCGCCACCAGTTAGCGCCCAAAGAGGGCACTTAGTGGGTTTAACGCCACTGGCCATGCCTCCCGTGAAATTTAGCGGGGCACTAATGGCGGCATTAGCCTGTAGCGCTGCGCCACCACCGATGACGTCATCGGTGTGCGCAGCGCCCCGCTACCGCCCCGATCGGGATATTTGGTCACGCCCCCCGCTGTAACGCCGGTCGCAATTTGCGACTGGTTCAGGGGGGCCTACCTGCGGCGGTAGTGGCGCTAATTAAAGGGGAGGTGTGGGGTGGCCATTTTTTTCGCTGGCCGCCTGCCAGCACCTCCTCGCGCTGCCGTCCCCAGCCTCCTGAGCCCACCCCCGGGCAGTGCCAGCTGTGTCCCAAGAGCCCGGCACTTCTCCTCGGTGCTGGGCTCTTTTGCCGGCATTCGTGATCTCCGATCGCACTGGTGCAGGCCACTCCCCTTTAAGGAGGGGAGGAAGGCCTGCAGTACCACAGCGTACCGTGCCGCAGCATGTGGCGCTGCGGCATGGTGCGCTGCGATATTCAGTTGCAGCGCCCCAAGAGGGAAGCGGGGTGCCTCGAGCAGCGCCCCGCTTCCATTTGGGGTGCTGAAACTGAATTTCCGGCTGGCGCAAGCGGCTCCATCCGGAGCGGTAATTCCGGTGCCCAGGCGAGCTTGGCGCCCCAAACGGGGCGCCACCGAATTTCTAGGCCTGAGAGTCTCCGTTTCCACCACTTCCGTCGGCAGCGAGTTCCAGGTCCTCACCACTTGCTGTATAAAAAAGTTTTTCCTCATGTTCCCCCCTGTATCTCTTGCCCAAAACCTTAAATCTGTGTCCCCTAGTACTTGTACCATCAACTAGTGGGAACAGCCTTTCCCCGTCTAGCCTATCCAAACCCGTCATAATCTTGTACACCACTATCAAATCACCCCTCAACCTCCTTTGAAAACAAATCCAGCTTCTCCAACCTGCCCTTGTAGCTAAGATCCCCCATACCCGGAACCATTCTGGTAAATCTCCTCTGCACCCTCTCAAGTGCCTTCACATCCTTCCTAAAGTGTGGTGACCAGAACTGGACGCAATACTCCAGTTGTGGCCTAACCAACGCTTTATAAAGGTTCAGCATAACTTCTCTACTTTTGTACTCAATACCTCTATTTATGAAGCCCAAGATCCCATATGCTTTGCTAACCACTCTCTCAATATGTCCTGCCACTTTTAGGGACCTATGCACATTAACTCCCAGGTCCCTCTGTCCCTGCACACTCTTTAAAAATGTGCCATTAAGTGAATATTGCCTCGCCCTGTTCCTTCGTCCAAAATGTATCACCTCACACTTCTCTGTATTAAATTCCATCTGCCACTTGTCTGCCCATTCTGCTAGCCTTTCTATGTCCTGTTGTAGTCGATTGGTATCATCCTCACCGTTTGCCACACCCCCAAGTTTGGTGTCATTGGCAAATTTAGAAATTCTACTCTATATTCCAATATCCAGGTCATTTATATATATCAAAAAAAGCAGTGGCCCCAGCACTGACCCTTGGGGAACACCACTCTCTACCATCCTCCAGTCTGAAAACCAGCCATTTACCACAACTCGCTGTTTTCTGTCCTTAAGCCAATTCCTTATCCAAGCTGCCACTGACCCACCTATTCCATGAGTCTCAATTTTGTTAACCAGCCTTCTGTATGGTACTTTGTCAAACGCCTTCCGAAAATCCATGTAGACAACATCCATTGCATTCTCTTCATCAATCCTCCCTGTTACTTCATAAAAAATTCAATTCGATTCGTCAAACACGATCTGCCTTTTACAAATCCATGTTGGCTCTCCTAAATTAGCTTAAACCTCTCCAAGTGCCCATTAAATTTTTCCTTGATTATTGTTTCTAAAACCATAAATACCACTGATGTTAAACTGACCAGCCTGTCGTTACTAGGATTGTCCTTACACCCTTTCTTGAATAAGGGTATCACATTTGCCACTTTCCAATCCTCAGGCACCTCCCCCGCATCTAGGGAAGATGGGAAAATGACGGCAAGCCCTTCTGCTATCTCCTCCCCCAATTCCCTTAGCAACCTGGGATGCAAGCCATCTGGACCAGGCGACTTGTCCACTCGAAGCATACCCAGCCTTTCAATACATCCTGTCTATCAATTTTCACCCCTTCCATTGCTTCTACCTTTTCCATTTCTACCGATATTTTGTCAGCATCCACCTCCTTAGTAAACACCGATACAAAGTACTCATTGAGTATTCTAGCCTTGCCCTGCGCTTCTATGCATATATCACCTTCTTTGTCCCTACTAGGCCCCACCCCTCCTCTTACTACCCGCTTACTGTTTACATGCTGGTAGAAGATTGTGCATGATGAAGATGCGCTTCAGATGCCTTGACTGATCTGGAGGAGCCCTTCAGTACTCACCAGCCAGGGTCTCCAGAATCATCATTGTATGCTGTGCGCTACACAACATAGCGCAGCAGTGAGGATTGGAGCTGCAGGAGGGGCAAGGCACAGAGCGCACAGCCTCTTTGGAGGAGGAGGAGGAGGATCAGGTGGAAAACGAGGAGGAGGAACCTGAGGTGGAGATGGAGATGGCACCAGCAGCGGCACACATTGCTGCCTGGGAGGCCTGTGATGGCCTCATAATTGCCTGATTTACTTAACTTGCACCAGTGCACCCATATGGCTCCCAGATGCTGCACTAACTCCCCCACCCCCACCCCCCCAACAACACCACAAAGCAGTCCTACAATGACCAAGCCATTCCTGTCACCCAAACCCCCACTGCTCGAAGTTAAGTAATGTCTCACCATTCACTCCAACTGACAAAGCCACTTCCCAGCTACCAGGCAAAAATGGACAAGACTAGAAAGTTCTGCAAAGAAATAATTTCATGTGCGTCATCAATATAATTGAAACTTAGCATTAACATTTTGTCATACAGCCTTGTGCATACCCTTGTACATTTAGGATTGTGTCTTTTTTCATTTACTCGTTCTTCTATGAGGTGCAACCCCTGTGGCTTCAGCAGAGGTAGAGGCAGGCTGCTCACTTCCCTGCTGCAACTGCTTTGATACTTTTGGTGGAAGTCCTCTGAGTTTTGGAGACTATGTTGGCCCCGTCAAAGGCTGCTCCTCCTGTAACTGTGCAGGGGCAGACTCAGCTATCGAGATCCGTGGAAGCACATGGGGCTTTGACAGAGGGGGAGGCAACGGGAGAGAAATGTGAGGGCTTTGCGAAGAGCCCCCAATTTCATGTCCCCTCTCACCATCATCCCTCTCATGGGCCACTTGCACTCTCATGAGCCGGCGAGCATCTTGCTGCACGTCAGTGGGGTGGTGGACGCCCAAGTCTATGTTAGTGTCCATCCTAGAGAGGAGGTTAATGTGTCTCTGCAATCTGTTTTTCACAGCAAGCATGTTCTCGTTGGACTGGCACATTTTCTGCTCCATGCAGGTGGCCATCCTTTCCATGGAACAGCACATCGTCGCCATCGCCTGCGAGATGGTGGTGCTTATGTTGGAGATGGACTCCTCCATTCTCTCTACATTTCACACATCGCGGCTGCAAAAGCTGCCAGAGCCTCATGCAATTTTTGCTGCTCCTCCAAGATCACCCTCTTTCTCGCTGGCCCCCGAGGTTCAGCATCTTCCTGCAGCTCAGCACAGCTTGGAGTGTCCTGTGAACCACTGGCGAGGAGTCTCCACTGCTGTCCCTGTCAACACCATCTGCTCTTGCTCACTTGTGATGTGTGAGGCACCAGGTGACAACACTACTCTACCTCTCTCAGGGCACACCAAGGTGCGCGTATCTGTGCTGGTGCTGGGTGCGCTTGTGTCTGTTGACGGTGCCCCCTCAGAGACTGGTGCTTCTTCTGAGGCGTCGTCTTCCACCTCCAGCTGGACAGTGGAGGGGGGGGTTTCGCAGGGGGTACTTGATGGACCTGTGGGAGAGTAAAAACATGAATTAGAAGTCTTATGATAAGAATGTGTAACGTTACCATTATGCACATGATGACATTTCACTGGCTGTTGACAGCAGTCACCATGAGTGACTGCTGAATGCCCTGTGGCTGTATGAGATTTAATTCTGTCACCAGGTTGCTGGGAGGTCCCCCCCTCTCCATCTCCCACCACCAGCAGCTCTGCAACTCCAGAGATTTCAAGCAGCTCCTCCACTGTCGGAGTCAAATTGAGTGAATATTGGGGGACCACCTCCGGTTCTCTGCCTCTCCCTGTTGTTGTGGGCTCTCTTCTCCTGCAAGGAGGGAAAGAAGAGAACTTTGAGTGAGAGTGATGGAATGAGTGTAAAGAGTGGATGGGCTATATCTGTAAAGGGTGACTATGAGGGAGTGGCGTGACATTTCCCAATGGCCTGATTCTGTGGTGTTACTTGCTATGATTGCATTAGGATGAGGGTGAGTGTCAGGGGTGGTTAGTCAGATGGGGATATGAGTAGGTACATAGACAGAGAGGGATGGATGCACCTGCAAGGTAGGTTGGTGTGAGGAGTGATGTGCAGGAGTAGGCTTGGGATGGCAGAGTGATGGGGTTGGCGTGACAGGCACATCAGGATGTCGGTGAGTGTGGCATTTCTTGACCTCATGAGATCATTGAATCTTTTGCGGCACTGGATCCATGTCCACCTCACCACATCCCTGCTGCTGACCTCCTCTGCGGTCTCTAGCCATGCCCTCTTAGTGTCTTTGGCTGGTCTTTTGCGGCCATTCTCAGTGAATTGGACCTCCCTGCATGCTCTGGCTCCCTGGACCAGCACTTCCAGGGAGGCATCTGGGAATCTCGGTGCAGCCTTCTGTCTGTGTGACTCCATGACCCACAGGAATCTCAATATTATGCAGCAATTTGTACCTCTCCCAAACACCTTGATCTCTCCTACAACAACCTTCAAATGAGATGTGTGCAAGGCTGCTTTAAATATCCGCACTGAAAACGAGTCATCAGTGATGTCGTCAGACCCGCTCCATTTAATTGGGCCAGAAAACCCGCATGACTCTTTCAACTGATGCAATTGAGTTAAACGTGAAGTGCAGAACGTGCTGTTGAAAAGTTTGCGATGGCGATCCCCTACGCACCCACCTCAATGCTCAGGTAAAGATTCTGGCCCTAGATTTTGCTAAGACAAACATCCTAACTAAATAAACAGAAAATGCAAAGCCGGCTACTCAATATCTGAAACAAATAAAAGCAGGATTACTGGAAATATACAACAGGTCTCTCAGCAGCAGGAAAGAGAAAAGAAAGATGATCATTTTAGTTGTACAGTAGACCCTTGTACATTGAAACAATAAATTACCCTTTCCCTTTACAGATACCGACAGATCTGCTGTGCATTTCCAGCGATTTCTGTTTTTAATTCATTTGAGTATTTGCAGTTTTTTAAAATTTTCAATCACAATAGCATCTTGAAGAGACAGATAGGTTAACACTGCGGGTGGGACTCTTCAGCATAGCTGGCTTTTTAGCCTGTGCTAGCTGTAACCATGGAAACTTCTTCAAAGCAATTGGCTTTAAGCACGCTATAGCTACATGATGAACATATAACACAGATGATGTCAGGACCTGTCCATCCTCTAGACCTGTAGGGTGCTACTTTGCACTCTCTAACTCTGTAATTATCAGAATTACCATAGTAAATATTATAAAGCATATACAGAGCTCCATAGTTTAGATGATGCTTGAAATAGCCTGAACTTTGTGTAACACTCTTATGCCCATCTATCATTGAAGATTTTTTTTTGGAAAAGACTTTAACAGAGCTGATGCGCCTCAATAACTTCAAGACTCAAAGTTAACTGAATAAAACAAGGCTTTTATTAGCAAAGAAAGATGCCTGTGTCTTCACCTAGCTTCACCTAGCGTTCTGCTGTTCTGCTGCAAGACAAGCCTGGGCTTGTCTTAAGTAGGGCCAGGTATGGGCGGAGCCGACACATCCAATGGGGAGAAAGGGGGCGGTGCACTATATACAATACAAGGTAAAACACCGGAGCAGGCAATACAATATGTGTAGTTAAATACAGAGTCTGATGAATGACATATTTCATCACAAGAGCAATGTTCAAAACCCTATTCACTACAGGAATTGTTTAGGAAAAATTAACTGCTGTGGTTCATAAGTGGGGCAGAAATACAAGCCTGTTGTAGGAATGTCTAGTTCCTATCCAAAGACTGAGGTCCACTCAGGCGCTTAAACAAAATGAAGTTTAATGGGAACTAACAGGTTTAAACAAGTAACTGCAGGAGAACATCGAGTGTAGGTCTATTCAGTTCGGAGGCTCCACGAGGACTGCTGGCTGGTCCCGTGGTTGACGTCATGACGTCATCACGTCCTTCCCGCCAGTGGGGGATCACGTGATGTACGGCGTGACGTCATCGCGTTTACCCGCACTGTTAAAGTAATCACGCTCTATACAAGTAAACAGTACAATTAAAGATACAGACTCAGGCTGTAGCTAACATGTTGTTAAAGGGAATTATATACAAACGGTCTGAGTCCTTTAGTGGCTCCGCCACATGCGCCCCCCCAGAATTGTCTTTAACAGCAAAAGTGAGACGGCGAGGAGGCCTGACAAGCCTGTCCGAGCGCCTTCTGTAACCCTGAAGCAGAAGCTGATGGCTGGTGGTCGAGCTGTCGGGTGGTTGTGGTGGAGCTGGCACGGCGACTGTGGGCGGTCGGCCCCGTTTTGGCGGTTGAGCGATTTCGACTGGACTGTCCAGGTCTAAGTGCGCCGGCTTCAGCCGGTCAACCGATATGTGGTCCGGTTTACCTCCGATATCAACCGAAAAGGATTTGTCTTCCGGCTCTATGACGTGGAAGGGACCAGTGTAAGGAGGCTTGAGCGGGTCCTGGTGAGCGTCGTGGTGGATAAACACATACTTGGCGCTTTTCAGCTCAGTTGGGACATGGGAGCTCTGTAAGCCGTGATGCGACATAGGCACTGGAGTGAAACATCTGGCCACTTCCTGGCGGCTGACGAGTTGCTGGGATGCGGACCATGGCTCTGTTGGAGACGGGAGGAAATCCCCTGGTACTCGTAGAGGTTGGCCATATACGAGTTCCGCCGAGGAGGATTGTAAATCTTCTTTGGGCGCCGTACGAATACCCAAAATGACCCAGGGAGTCTGTCCACCCATCCCGCGCCTTGAAGACTGGCCCGCAGAGCGGCTTTGAGCAACCTGTGGAATCGCTCGCACAGGCCGTTCACCTGTGGATGATAGGCGGTGGTGCGATGTAGTTTGTTGCCGAGCCCCTGAGCCACAGCATTCCAGAGCTCAGAGGAAAGCTGCGGTCCACGATCAGAAGAGATGTCCGCCAGTATGCCGAAATGAGCAACCCAAGAGGAGATGAAAGCTCTGGCCGCGTCTGCCGAAGTGGTGGAAACCAAAGGAACTGCCTCTGGCCATCTAGTGGTGCGGTCTACCATTGTGAGGATGTGTGTAAAACCTTGAGAAGGTGGAAGCGGCCCCACGAGGTCCACATTCACGTGGTCGAATTGACGCACCGGAACAGCGAAGGTGGCCAATGGAGCTTTTACATGGCGTTGTACCGTGGCCTTTTGGCAGACCACGCAGGTGTTGGCCCAGTCGCGGACATTCAGGTGCATACCCTTCCAGACGAACTTTGACGACATCAGCCTTTGCGAGGCCCTCATGCCAGGGTGTAACAAACCGTGTATGGCGTCGAAGACTTTTCTGCGCCAGGCGACTGGAACTATAGGGTGGGGAACTCCCATGGAGACATCGCAAAGTAGTGTGGTGCCTGCGGCATGGAATTTGACGTCGGCCGCTTGGAAGCTAGAGGGGCTGGTCCTGTATGCTTGGACCTCCGGGTCTGAGGCTTGATCTGTAGCCATGAGGGCATAGTCGATTCCGAGCTGGACTGCGTGCACAGTCGTGCGGGAGAGACAGTCCACCACCAGGTCGTCTTTGCCGGACACATGCTGAATGTCCGTGGTGAATTCAGAAATGAACGTCAGGTGACATTGTTGCCGAGCTGACCATGGTTCAGCGGTCTTGGCCATAGCGTTTGTTAGTGGCTTGTGGTCCATGTAAGCCGTGAATGGACGTCCCTCTAGTAAGAACCGGAAATGGCGAATGGCCAGCAACTCCCGGTCGAAAGTGCTGTACTTTCTTTCGTTTCGCCGTAGTTGACGGCTGAAAAACGCAAGCGGTTGCCACGTCCCATTCATCCACTGTTCCTGCACTGCGCCAATTGCGTAGTCCGACGCGTCGGTGGTAAGGGAAATGGTGGCACCTGGAAGCAGGTGCGCCAGCATGGTTGCGTTGGCCAAGGCGCCTTTGGTGTCGCCGAACGCCCGGTCCATCTCGGGTGTCCAGCTGATCGGATCCTTGAGGGCCTCGTACAAGGGCTGCATAAGTAGAGCCGCCTTAGGGACGAACCGATGATAAAAATTTACCATCCCGAGGAACTCCTGTAGGGCCTTGACGGTCTGCGGGCGCGGGAAAGATGTAACCGCCTCGACCTTCGTCTGTAAGGGAATTGCGCCATCTGATGTAATGTGGTGGCCCAAGAAATCAATCTGCTGCAGGCCGAACTGGCACTTGGCCGGGTTGATAATCAAACCGCACTGACTGAGGTGTGTGAAGAGGGTACGCAGATGGCGGAAGTGCTCCTCTTTGCTAGGGCTGGCGATAAGGATGTCGTTGAGGTAGACGAAGAGGAATTTTAGGTCCCGAAGCACGGAGTCCATTAAGCACTGCAAAGCCTGTGCAGCGTTCTTTAAGCCAAACGGCATCCGCAGAAATTCGAACAGACCGAATGGAGTGATGACTGCGGTTTTCGGGACATCTTGCGGGTGCACGGGGACCTGGTGGTAACTGCGGACGAGGCCGACTTTCGAAAAAAAGGTATTTCCCGCCAAATGGGCCGAGAAATCTTGGATATGCGGGATCGGGTACTGATCAGGAGTAGTGGCGTCATTCAGGCGTTGGTAGTCGCCGCATGGCTGCCATCCACCGCCGGGTTTCGGAACAATGTGGAGAGGCGAAGACCAGGGACTATTCGACCGGCGAATAATCCCCAGCCGCTCCATTATGTTGAACTCCGCTTTCGCAGCCGCGAGCTTGCCGGGTTTGAGTCGTCGGGCCCGTGCGTAAACCGGGGGGCCGGTGGTGGTGATGTGATGTTCCACACCATGTTTAGTAGCCGAGGAGGAGAAAGTGGGCCTGGTCAGATCTGGGAACTCTCCGAGGAGCCGAGTGAAGTCGCCTGGAGGTGGGAACGTACAGAAGACAGTGCGTGGCATGGCGTTACCGCGGTGGCATGGGATGGAGTGGAACGTGGCTGCATTGATCAACCGGCAGTGCCTGGCATCGACCAGGAGGCCGTTGGCGCACAAAAAATCCGCCCCAAGGATGGCCTGCGTGACTTTGGCCGTGATGAATTCCCAGTGGAAACGCTGGCCGCCGAAACACACCTGGACCCGCCGCCTTCCGAAGGTCCGAACGGCCGCGCCATTAACCGCCACGAGGGCGGGGCTGTGGCCCCCAGCTAGTATATCGAGATGCGACGCAGGTAGGATGCTGCACTGCGCCCCGGTGTCGCAAAGGAAATGTCGACCAGAAAGGGAGTCGGTGATGAAAAGAAGCTTCCCTGAGTCTCCGATGGCCATCGCAGCCGTGGGGTGCTCATTAGACCCAGTCCTCTTTCGCCAGGGTGTCTGTAGATGTTTTTTTTTTGTGCGAAAAACTGCAGGGAGGGCGGCAGCATCTTGCTTTCGCGCCAAAACGGGCGTGGTAAAAGCACAACCCCGCTAATTGAGGAACTGTAGCAGCATCTGTGGGGGAGGGGCGCCTCGTGACCGCACAGTGCTGTTGTGTCACCGCGAAAATCTTGTCCGCTTCGGCAGCAAGCTCCGCGCAGGCTGTGACTTCGGACCTGGCTAGGGCAGCCTGAACTTGCTCCGGGAGTAGGCTGAGCAATAGCTCCCTGAAGCGGAAGCATTCCGGTTCGGACCCGAGGAGCGTGAACATCTGGCTCATGAGCTCGGACGGCTTGGAGCCCCCGAGGCCGGGCATAGCGAGCAGCCGGCGAGCGCGCTCCGGCTTCGTGAGCCTGAAGACCTGCAGCAACCGCGCCTTTAAGGTGTCATACTTGCGATCAGTAGGCGGACTACCGAGTAGGCTGATGATCCGCGAGGCTGTGGCGTTGCCGAGGGCGGAGACCACGTAATAATAACGGGTCTGATCCGCAACGATGTCCCTGATGGCGAACTGGGCTTCAGCCTGGATGAACCACGCGGCTGGTTGTTGTTCCCAGAACTGCGGTAGCTTCAAGGTAACGGCGTTCGTTTCCATGTTGATTATCTTCTGCGAAAACCGTTCACAAAAGTCGGGGTCACCAATGTAGGAATGTCTAGTTCCTATCCAAAGACTGAGGTCCACTCAGGCGCTTAAACAAAATGAAGTTTAATGGAAACTAACAGGTTTAAACAAGTAACTGCAGGAGAACATCGAGTGTATGTCTATTCAGTTCGGAGGCTCCACGAGGACTGCTGGCTGGTCCCGTGGTTGACGTCATGATGTCATCACGTCCTTCCCGCCAGTGGGGGATCACGTGATGTACGGCATGACGTCATCGCGTTTGCCCGCGCTGTTAAAGTAATCACGCTCTATACAAGTAAACAGTACAATTAAAGATACAGACTCAGGCTGTAGCTAACATGTTGTTAAAGGGAATTATATACAAACGGTCTGAGTCCTTTAGTGGCTCCGCCACACTGTAACCTTTGCTTGATAGGGAAGGTCTGACTCTTCAGTTCAGTGGCTTGAATAGGAATTTCCGTTTCCCCTGTGAGCTGATGAAAAGGAAAGCCTGTCTTGTTACCATGCCTAAGTGATAGTGGTCTGTTTTTATAGCTGTTCAGGAAGGTTGACTGTAACAACTATGCTACAGATTGGATACCGAAGACTTGATTAAAAAAAAAAATTCTAAAATTAATATTCTAATAAAGTTTAGTGCAATTTTCCTCCTTCTCCTACTGTGTCTTGTTTTAAGAATTTTCTGGGGTAGGAGCGTAGAAGAATTGTGTGAACTAAGCTCATTTGGTTCAAATAGTCAAAACTCAGATTTTCCTGAAACCAAGCTGAGGGGAAATCATCTCAAAGTAGCCCAGCCTGTGCTCCTGCCAGTGGCATTATCAGTAAGTAAGACCATGGCAGTTGAGAGATCACGAGAGAAGGCAAGGTCGAGGAGGTAGCCATGAATATGGGTAAGAAAGTTTATATTGAGGGAGAGGTTAAGGGAGGACAGAAAGGCAGTGAATTTGGAGGAGAGAGGACAAGGGAAGGTGGAGATTAAAATCACTGAGTTGAGGAGTTTCTCATTGCGTAGGCTGAGGGAAGAAAAAATGGAGGATATCTTGGCAATAAACTGGTCAGAAACTAAGGTGGGGCTTGGGGGTGTTAGACAATGAGGATTTTAACAGAGAGGTGAGAGAGTGGAATAAGGTGAGGTACTTGAAGAAGAGAAGCTCCTTGAGGAGTAGGGGAAGAAGCCAAGTGTGACTTGACGATAAAGGTCACACCACCACCGTGGCAATATAAGAACAAAAAAACATAAGAAATAGGAGCAGGAGTAGGCCATTTGACCCTTCGAGCCTGCTCTGCCATTCAATAAGATCATGGCTGATCTTTTACCTCAAAGCCACTTTCCTGCACTATCCCCATATCCCTTGATTCTCTAAATATCCAAAAATCTATCGATCTCTGTCTTGAATATACTCAACAACTGAGCCTCCACAGCCCTATGGGATAGAGAATTCCAAAGACTCACAAGCCTTTGAGTGAAGAAACTTCTCCTCACCTCAGTCCTAAATGGCCGACCCCTTATTCTGAGACTGTGACCCCGTGTTCTAGACTCCCCATCCAGGGGAAACATCCTCCCTGTATCTACCCTGTAGAGTCCTGTAAGAATTTTGTATGTCTCAATGAGATCACCTCTCATTCTTCTAAACTTACATAGAAACATAGAAACATAGAAGATAGGAGCAGGAGTAGGCCATTCGGCCCCTCGAGCCTGCTCCGCCATTCAATACGATCATGGCTGATCATCCAAATTCAGTACTCTATCCCTGCTTTCTCCCCATATCCCTTGATCCCTTTAGCCTTAAGAAATATATCCAACTCCTTCTTGAATATATTTAATGAATTGGCCTCTACTGCCTTCTGTGGTAGAGAATTCCGCAGGTTCACCACTCTCTGGGTGAAGAAATTCCTCCTCATTTCTGTTCTAAATGGCTTACCCCTTATCCTTAGACTGTGACCCCTGGTTCTGGACTCCCCGATCATCGGGAACCTCCTTCCTGCATCTAGTCTGTCCAGTCCTGTCAGAATTTTATACGTTTCAATGAGATCCCCTCTCATTCTTCTAAACTCCAGTGAGTATAAGCCCAATCGACCCAATCTCTCCTCATACGTCATTCCTGCCATCCCAGGTATCAGCCTGGTGAATCTTTGCTGAACTCCCTCCATGGCAAGAACATCCTTCCTCAGATAAGGCGACCAAAACTGCACACAATACTCAAGATGTGGTCTCACCAAGGCCTTGTACAACTGTAGCAAGACATCCTTGCTCCTGTACTCAAACCCTCTTGCTACAAAGGCCAACATACTATTTGCCTTCTTAACGGCCTGCTGCACCTGCATGCTTACCTTCAGTGACTGGTGCACAAGGACACCCAGGTCTCGTTGCACTTCCCCTTCTCCCAATCTATTGCCATTCAGATAATAATCTGCCTTCCTGTTTTTGACACCACGTTATATTGCATCTGCCATACATCTGCCCAATCGCCCAACCTGTCCAAATCATACTGGAGTTTCTCGGCATCCTCCTCACAGCACATACGCCCACCCAGCTTTGTGTAGTCTGCAAACTTGGAGATATTACATCTAGTTCCCTTGTCTAGATCATTAATATATATTGTGAATAGCTGGGGTCCTAGCACCGATCACTGCGGTACCCCACTAGTCACTACCTGCCACTCAGAAAAAGACCCGTTTATTCCAACTCTTTGCTTTCTGTCTGCCAACCAGTTCTCTATCCAAGTCAATACCTTGCCCCCAATCCCATGTGCCTTAACTTTACATGCTAATCTCTTATGCGGGACCTTATCGAAAGCCTTTTGAAAGTCCAAATACACCACATCCACTGGTTCTCCCTTATCTATTTTACCAGTTGCATCCTCAAAAAATTCCAGTAGATTATTCAAGCACGATTTACCTTTTGTAAATCCATGTTGACTTTGTCCGATCCTGTCATTGTTTTCCAAGTGCTCTGCTATTGCATCTTTTATAATGGACTCTAGCATTTTCCCCACTACCGATGTCAGGCTGTAATTCCCCATTTTCTGGAGAATATAGGCCTAGTCTACTCAATCTCTCCTCATAGGACATCCCAGAAATCAGTCTGGTGAAGGATGGCTCCTAGGAAACAAAGGCCATACCTCAGCAGTGCTGCCTAATTACATTTTGATGAAAACCACAGTAAGAATATGAATACCTATGCAAAGGTGCCCATGCATCTACCAGGGTGATCAAAGAGCAAACTATTTGTATATTCAAACAGTGCTTCAGATGCGTGAACAAGTGTATTGCTGTACAGACCTGCCAGGGTTTCCAAGGTTGACATTGTCTGCAGCATGCTCCATGATTTTGCCATCTAAAGAAGCCTATCTGTGGATGTAGTGGATTTGGAGACCCATCTATCTACAGTGGCAGAGGACAACACTGTCAATAACCCTGAGGATGTTGCATCGAAACAATTTTGCAGACAGGAAGAGCAGTACGTCAGGCTTCCATAGAGGAGGAATTCACCGAACTGACTGATGCCCTTTCATTGGCAAACCTACCCATATATGCACTATGTAGTAATCTCAAAACATCACCCCAATATTGTCCCCTGTACTACCTGAACCACTGTGGATGCCCATTTCTGTGCTTGCTGTTACTGTATTCTGCACCAGCATAAAGAAAGTCTCTGGACGAAGTTTGAATAAAATGCAAACTATTTATATTTTCTGAAAAATGTTCAGAGCATCAGTGCTCAGTGGATTTTTTACCCTGGTACTTCTCCTCAGTGACAGTGTTCAGAGTTTGCAGGTGATTTCTTTGAAAGTCATTCTCACTACATTGGTGGAGTGTGCCTCTGCTCGCCACTTTACCTGGCATCTATCAGATCAGCATGGGTGCCGCTTATGCTGTTTCACCTTGGACCTCAGATGAGAACCAAGATGAGCCCCAGCACCAACAACACCATCAACACCAGCAGGAGTAGCAGAAGCCTTCTCCTCACCGACCTGCCGCTCCACAGAAAAGAGGGGATCAGCACAGGGGTGCAGCTCGCAGGAGGCGATACCCTCAACATAGGGTATACAGGCAGAGGATGAGCTTCCTGGACATGACTGATACAGGCAGAGGATGAGCTTCCTGGACATGACTGAACACCAGTGTCTCAGGAGGCTCAGGCTATCACGTCAGGTCGTGGCAGACATTTGTAGCTTGCTGGAAGAAGACCTGCTGCTGAGAGTACCTGGTGGACACGCATTACCAGTGGCTGTCAAAGTCACCACTGCCCTCAACTTCTTCGCCTCAGGCTCCTTCCAGGGATCTACAGGAGACATTTGCAGGATCTCGCTGTGGGCTGCCCTCAAAGTCATCACCCAGATGACCAATGGTCTGTTTGACAAGCCAGGCACTTACATAAACTTTGCCACTGATGAAGCCAGCCAGACTGAGTGGGCATTCGGCTTTGCGGCTCGGGCTGGCTTTCCACAGGTGCAGGCTGTCATCGACTGCACACATGTGGCCATCAAAGCACCTCATCATCACCCAGGAGTGTTTGTGAACCGCAAGGGCTTCCACTTCATCAAGGTGCAGCTTGTCTGCAACCACAAAAAGATCATCATGCTTGTGTGTGCCACATCCCTCAGTTCTTCACACCACCGACCAGACTTACCGGCTGGCTGCTTGAAGACAAGGGGTATTTACTGAAGACGTCGCTGATGACTCCATTGAGGAGGGCAAGCAATGAGGCCGAAGAGCACTACAATTAAAGCCAGATGACGACGAGATGTGTAATAGAGCAAGCAATCGGCATGATGAAGATGCGCTTCAGATGCCTGGACATATCTGGAGGAGCCCTTCAATATGCATAAGCCAGGGTCTCCAGAATGACCGTCGTATGCTGCGCTCTGCACAACATAGTGCAGCAGTGCACATTGCTGCCCGGGAGGCCCGAGATGGCCTCATAATAGCATGATTTAGTTAAGAACATAAATGCATAAGAAATAGGAGCAGGAGTAGGCCATTTGGCCCCTCGAGCCAAATAAGATCATGGCTGATCTTCTACTTCAACTCCACTTTCCTGCACTACCCCCATATCCCTTGATTCCCTTAATATCCAAAAATCTATCAATCTCTGTCTTGAATATACTCAACGACTGAGCCTCCACAGCCCTCTGGGGTAGAGAATTCCACAGATTCACCACCCTCTGAGTGAAGAAATTTCTCCTCATCTCAGTCCTAAATGGCCGACCCCTTATTCTGAAACTCTGACCCCTGGTTCTCGACTCCCTAGCCAGCAGAAACATCCTCCCAGCATCTACCCTGTTAAGCCCTGTAAGAATTTTGTGTGTTTCAATGAGATCACCTCTCATTCTTCTAAACTCTAGAGAATATAGGCCTAGTCTACTCAATCTCTCCTCATAGGACAATCGCCCCATCCCAGTGCACCAATATGGCACCCAGATGCTGAACCAACTTCCCCACCACCACCATCACCACCACAAAGCAGTCCTAAAATGACCAAACCATTCCTGTCACACACACTCATTGCTCAAGGTTAAATAATGTCTTACCATTCACTCCAACTGACAAGGCCACTTGCCAGGCAGCAGGCAAAAATGGACAAAACAGGAAAGTGGTGCAAAGAAATAATTTTATGTGGCTCATAACTTCAACAGAAACGTAACCATCTAACATTTTATAACACACCCATGTGAATGCACTTGTGCATTGTACAATTGTGTCTTCTTTCTCTTTCTACAACTCCTCCACTGTGCAACCCCTGTGGCTTCAGCAGAGGTAGAGGCAGGCTGCTCACTTCCCTGCTCTGACTGTGTAGACACTTCTGGCGGATGTCCTCTTTGTTTTGGCCCTGCCAAAGAGAGCTCCCCCTGCACCTGTGCAGCGTCAGACTCGGCCATCGGGATACGATGTGGTGCTCTGACTGAGTGGGGATTGGGGAACGGGGGAGAAGTGGGGGCGCTTTGAGCAGAGCCCCCAATTCCATGTCCCCTTTCACCATCATCCCTCTCATGGGCCACCCGCACTTCCCTGCTAGCAGGGAGCTGGAGAGCACCTTCCTGCACAGCAGTGGGGTGATTAATGGCCAAGTCTAGGTTTCTATCCATCCTAGATATGGCTGCAATCAGAGTCTGCAAGCTATTATTCACTATATAAATGCAAATCTTTCTTTCTTTCTTTTCCAGGGCCCCCCTGCACCCAATGCGACTCCAAGGCGAAAATTCAGCCCAATAAATCTTCTTGCACCACTGCACAGATGTGGCAAATGACATAGTCATTGCCATACCTTGCAGGGTAGTTTGGACAACTTCAAATGATTCCCTAAGATGCTGATATTCAGATAACAACTGTCTTTTATAAGCATGCACCATGAGGTCAGAATCTCAAGCTGTGCAACTGTGCAACTGCTCAGTGCTTTAGCTGGCCCATCACCTCAAGCTCACCACCTAAATCCCCGAGGTTGATGTTGATTGTGACAGGTGAAGTGAGTAGTGCTGGCTGCTGTTAGGTGTTACCTTCTCTATTGGAATTCCTGAGCTGCAGCTGGTTATTGTGGAACACCTCTAAAAAGAATAGGATGATATGCAAGAATGTCGGCTGCAGCCCCCCTTGAAATATTGTTTCCCTGAGTAAATGAGTCGGCAGAGAAGGAGCATGAGAATGATGGTAGTAAAACTCAGCTTGGAGAAGGCTTTTGATTTCATCCTGCTCCACTCCCACAATCTTCTCAATCTGTAGGATTTCCAACATCCCCTCCTTAAAGGCTATGGGAATCTCCTCCAGTTCTGGTTTACTCCCTTCTATTATATGATACCTGGTCCTTTAAGTAAACAAGTATAAAAATGTTAGGAAGCATCAGGAGTACATCCAATGACACCCAGGTGATCATACGGCAGTCATTGGCCAGGAATTTCTTCAAAGCAGGTCCCACTCCACCATCGTAGTTTCACTGGAAGTGTGGCGGATATTTGCCGCACTTTCGGCAAAAGTTACAGCAGCGGAGGGGGAGCTGCTCTGAGGGAATTCTGGGGGCATTGCGGGTGTGAGAATATGAACATGTATGGTGCAGCTAGATTTTGTCAGCATGGTATTTTGTGCGAAATCTTTTTAAGATTTCAGTGATAATTTGTGCCTCGTTGTGCATGCACGATAAGCTTTCAAATGGCTGTAAGGTAAAAGCTGAATGCTTTGTATGGGACAGTAGTCAATGTGTAACAGGGTGTGAGGAATCACCACGTAACAAGCATACTTTGCTGATCTAATTGTCGTAAGTTACTAGTGTGTTAAATTACTTTGGTGTTTTTCTTCTGATCCATTGCTAGTGTCTCCAGGTGGTGCACATTGAATTGACTAATTGTGCCACCTCCTGCTAGGCAGTGTTGATTGCTCGCCTGTGGAGAGGATACCCTGGAATGCCAAACAGGGGAAACCTCCTTTTCTATTTCTTGAAGCAGTACTTCTTTCCTACATTAGTACACCTGGGAGACTTGGCTTAATACAATTGTAGACTTCTCCAACTGATTACCAGCAAAAAACATGCCATCCCTTATACAATTGCTGCAGCACTGGATTTCCCAACCCTGAATCAGCAGTCGGGCGGGGAAATCCTGTGGCACAAGGCCGCAGCCCAGGAGAAAGAATGAAAAGAAAGACTTGCATTTATATAGCGCCTTTCACGACCACCGGACGTCCCAAAGCGCTTTACAGCCAATAAGTACTTTTTGAAGTGTAGTCACTGTCATCATGTCGGAAAACACAGCAGTCAATTTGAGCCCAGCTAGCTCCCACAAACAGCAATGTGAAATTGACCAGATAATCTGTTTTAGTGATGTTGATTGAGGGATAAATATTGGTCAGGACACCAGGGATAACTCCCTGTTCTTCTTCGAAATAGTGCCATGGAATCTTTTACATCCATCTGAGAGAGTAGATGAAGCCACGATTTAATGTCTTATCTGAAAGACAGCACCTCCGACAGTGCAGCACTCCCTCAGTACTGCACTGGAGTGTCAGCCTCGATTTTTTTGCTCAAGTCTCTGACTCAGAGGTGAGAGTGCTACCAACTGAACCACCGGCTGACACCTGGGAGCAGGTAGGTTAAGCAGTCACAAATAAAGACTATGGGGGAAAAATTAGGTTGCGCTCCCTTTGGGGCGCTAACTTCGCCGGGCGAAAAAATTAGCAGCCCCGCGCCCAAAATTCACTGGTAGCACCCCAAGAGGGAGATGGGCGCTACTGGAAGCGCTCCACCTGCCTCTTGGGGCGCTACTAGTGAATATAATGGCGCTACGGCACGTCGCGCCGTGGTACTGCAGGCCTTATTAAAGGGGAGGGGCCTTGCACAACGCAACCCGGGGCTCAGCTGGGTCACCAGGGATTGGAGTGCCGGCAAAAGAGCCCGGCACTCAAGAGAAGTGCCAGGCTCACGGAGCGCAGCTGGCACCCCGCGGGGGGTGCTGCACAGAAGGCCGGGGACAGCAACGGGGGCAGGTGCTGGCAGGCAGCCAGCAACAAAATGGCTGCTCAGCACCTCCCATTTAATTTGCGCCACCCCAGCCGCAGGTAGGCCCCCCTGACCCTGTCGGACATAGCATCCGGTGGTAAGTCAGGGGGCGCTTCCGAAAATCACAGCCACGGTGCGAGCGGGGCGCTGTGCATGGCGATGACATCATCGCTGGAGGCGCAGCGCCACGGGGGGCTAATGGTTACCGTCGCCACTAACCTCCCGCTGAATTTTGCGGAAGGTGTTGGTGGCGCCATCCTCTTAGGGCGCTAATGGGAGGCGCAAATCAACCGACTTTTTCCCCCGATAGATTGGCCCCTGTATTTATTTATATATTTTTTCTCTTGTTTCCTCACATGGTAGCTGTTAATGTTGCTGCCATCATCATTCACACATCATCTAGAGCAATCTTTTGATTCTTAACTTGTCCCATTACCTCTCCTTTTGCCTTGCACCATCATCCCTTTTGTCAGTCAATCTCTCCTGCCTTCCATCCTATCACAGACCTTCCCTTTGTTCTTTCCTCCCCTCCTCCCTGCCCCTGCTTAAAAATCTCTCTTCCCTAACCTTTTCCAGTTCTGATGAAGGGTTCGACCCGTAGAAACATAGAAACATAGAAGA
The DNA here is from genome assembly GCF_052327205.1 of Somniosus microcephalus. NCBI lineage: Eukaryota > Metazoa > Chordata > Chondrichthyes > Squaliformes > Somniosidae > Somniosus > Somniosus microcephalus. The sequence goes on from NC_140991.1 coordinate 221,772,322, forward strand.
TAGGAGCAGGAGTAGGCCATTCGGCCCCTCGAGCCTGCTCCGCCATTCAATGTGATCATGGCTGATCATCCAAATTCAGTACCCTGTCCTTGCTTTCTCCCCATATCCCCTGATCCCTTTAGCCTTAAGAAATATATCTAACTCCTTCTTGAATATATTTAATGAATTGGCCTCAACTGTCTTCTGTGGTAGAGAATTCCACAGGTTCACCATTCTCTGGGTGAAGAAATTTCTCCTCATCTCTGTCCTAAATGGTTTACCCCTTATCCTTAGACTGTGACCCCTGGTTCTGGACTCCCCCGCCATCGGGAACATCCTTCCTGCATCTAGTCTGTCTAGTCCTGTTAGAATTTTATAAGTTTCAATGAGATCCCCTCTCATTCTTCTAAACTCTAGCGAATATAAGCCTAAATGACCCAATCTCTCTTCATACGTCATTCCTGCCATCCCGGGTATCAGTCTGGTGAATCTTTGCTGTACTCCCTCCATGGCAAGAACATCCTTCCTCAGGTAAGGCGACCAAAACTGCACACAATACTCAAGGTATGGTGTCACCAAGGCCTTGTACAACTGCAGCAAGACATCCTTGCTCCTGTACTCGAATCCTCTCGCTATGAAGGCCAGCATACCATTTGCCTGCTTAACCGCCTGCTGCACCTGCATGCTTACCTTCAGTGACTGGTGCACAAGAACACCCAGGTCTCATTGCACTTCCCCTTTTCCCAATCTATTGCCATTCAGATAATAATCTGCCTTCCTGTTTTTGCCACCAAAATGGACAGCCTTGCATTTATCCACATTATACTGCATCTGCCATGCATCTGCCCAATCGCCCAACCTGTCCAAATCATACTGGAGTTCCTCTGCATCCTCCTCACAGTACACACGCCCACCCAACTTTGTGTCATCTACAACCTTGTAGATATTACATCTAGTTCCCTCGTCTAGATCATTAATATATATTGTGAATAACTGGGGTCCTAGCACCGATCCCTGCGGTACCCCACTAGTCACTGCCTTCCACTCGGAAAAAGACCCATTTATTCCAACTCTGTGCTTCCTGTCTGCCAACCAGTTTTCTATCCAAGTCAGTACCTTACCCCCAAACCCATGTGTTTTAACTTTGCACGTTAGCCTCTTATACGGGACCTTATCGAAAGCCTTCTGAAAGTCCAAATACACCACATCCACTGGTTCTCCCTTATCTATTCTACGAGTTACATCCTCAAGATTTACCTTTTGTAAATCCATGTTGACTTTGTCCGATCCTGTCACTGTTCTCCAAGTGCTCTGCTATTACATCTTTTATAATGCACTCTAGCATTTTCCCCACTACCGATGTCAGGCTTACCGATCTATAATTCCCTGTTTTTTCTCTACCACCTTTTTTAAATAGTGGGGTTATATTAGCTACCCTCCAATCCATGGGAACTGTTCCAGAGTCTATAGAATTTTGGATGATGACCAGCAATGCATCTACTATTTCTAGGGCCACTTCTTTAATTACCCTAGGATGTAGATTATCAGGCCCTGGGGATTTATCGGCCTTCAATCCCATCAATTTCCCTAACACCATTTCCCTACAAATACTAATTTCATTCAGTTCCTCCTTTTCATTAGACCCTATGTTCCCTGACATCTCTGGGAGTTTATTTGTGTCATCCTTTGTGAAAACAGAACCAAAGTATTTATTTAATTGGTCAGCCATGTCTTTGTTCCCCATTATAAATTCCCCTGATTCTGATTGCAAGGGACCTACGCTTGACTTTAACCAATCTTTTTCTGTTCACATATCTATAGAAGTTTTTACAGTCAGTTTTTATGTTCCCTGAAAGCTTACTCTCATGCTCTATTTTCCCCATCTTAATTAATCCCTTTGTCCTCCTTTGCTGAATCCTAAACTGCACCCAATCCTCAGGTTTGCTGCTTTTTCTGGCCAATTTATATGTCCTCTCCTTGGATCTTATACTATCCCTAATTTCCCTTGTTAGCCAATGTTGAGTCACCTTTTTTGTTTTATTTTTATGCCAAACAGGGATGAACACATTCTGTAGTTCATCCATGCGATCTTTAAATGTTTGCCATTGCCTATTCACTGTCAACCCTTTAAGTAACATTCCCAAACCCATCCTAGCCAACTCATGCTTCATACCATCATAGTTTCCTTTATTTAAATTCAGTACCCAAGTCTCTGAATCAACTACTTCACTCTCCATCTTAATGAAGAATTCTATCATATTATGATCGCTCCTCCCCAAGGGGCCGCGCACAACAAGATTGCTAATTAATCCTTTCTCATTACATAATACCCAGTCTAAGATGGCCTGATCTGTTATGTTCATAAATAAATTGACGTTTTCATTATGAACAGCTAGCTTGAGCTAGTCATTTATTCAGCCATGTGGACTAGTGTACAGGCATCCATCTTGACTACTGCCTTGTGGGTAGCCCACTACTAAAAACAGCTCCACCTAGTGTACCATTCTAGAATGACATGTTACTGATCATTACATCCCCCTTCCTTTGAGGTTAAACAAAACCAACATCAATCAATCATAATGACATAAACATCTTCACAACAGTCAACACATTTTCAAAGCTTTACTTTATGAACTCTAAGCTTTTCATTCTTTTATTATAGTTTTCTTTGTCTTCAAAGATTAAGTCTATCAGGCTTTTTTACTTCACGTGTAGATATTCTCAGCACAGGTAAGTCTGATGTGTTTTCATGAGGGCCTGTATGTGTGTTTGTGTTAGATTGTTCTGGTGGTGAATGACAAGATTCAGTTGCGGCATTGTCATCAATTTGCTCTTGGTTAGTTTCTTGTGTTTTGAGGAGGGAACGGCGGTTCCTCCTGAGAAGCTGTCCTTCCTCAGTTCTAACAGTGTATGACCTTGGTCCTACTTCCTCAAGAACTGTAGCTTTCCTGTTCCATGCATTTGGATCCTCAATCCTGACAACATCATCCCTTGTCAATGGTTTCAGAGTTTTGGATGACTTGTCATAGTGTGATTTCTGTTTCAGCTTTAACAGTTGAAGTCTCTGTCTTAGTTCCATACTCTGCTTTTCTTTTGCACAGCAGGGTAGCGTGGTGCGCAACTTGCGACCCATTAGGAGTTCAGCAGGCGAAGAACCACAGTCTAAAGGGGAGGCTCGATAGCTCAGCAGGGCGAGATAAGGATCAGACTTGCTTTCTGTTGCTTTCTTCAGTAGCTGTTTGAGAACTTGAACACCTTTCTCTGCCTTACTATTCGACTGAGCATACAGAGGACTGGATGTGATGTGTTGAAAGTCATACTGTGCTGCAAACTGTTGCCACTCCTTACAGTTGAAGCACGGACCATTGTCGCTAACGGCAATCCTGGGAATTCCATGTCTGGCGAAGATGGATTTAACATGCATTATGACACTGCTTGCTGATGTGCTTGAGAGCAGCGCCACCTCAGGATAGTTAGAATAGTAGTCAATCACTATTAGATAGTCTTTACCATTCAAATGAAAGAGGTCCATACCAACCTTTTGCCATGGTGCTGTTGGTAAGTCAGCTACTATCATTGGTTCCTTTGCTTGTTTGTTTTGATGTTTCTGACATGTCTCACATATGCCTATCATGTTCTCAATGTCCGTATTTATGCCAGGCCAATAAATAGTGTCTCTTGCTCTCCTTTTGCATTTTTCAATTCTGAGGTTTCCCTCATGAATCCTTTTGAGCATGTCTTGATGTAAAGCCTGTGGAATGACTATTCTGTTCTGTTTTAGTAATAGTCCACTTGCGACATTTAACTCTGACCTGATGTGATAGTACTTTGGACAGGAACCTTTTGGCCAACCATGATGAATGTTCTCTATTACTGTTTGTAACACTGTATCTTTTACTGTTTCTTCTGCTATTTGCTTTGATTTTGTGTCTGACATGGGCAGCGCAGCAGTGACCATACTCACATGAACATCCACGTCTTCCTCAGTAGAGCTCACATGACTCATTGTGGGTGCTCGGGATAGTGCATCTGCTAACACTATGTGTTTGCCTGGTATGTAGATCAGTTGAAAGTCATATCTTTGCAGCCTCATCATGAGTCGTTGAATCCTTGGAGACATCTCATTCAGATTTTTTTTAATGACAGCAACCAGTGGGCAGTGGTCTGTCTCAACTGTGAAGGTGGGAAGTCCATATATGTAGTCATGGAACTTTTCTAGTCCAACTACCAAGCCTAGACATTCCTTTTCAATCTGGGCATATCAACACTCAGAGTCAGTCATAGACCTGGAGGCATAGGCAACAGGCTTCCAATCTTCACCCTCTGCTTGTAGCAAGACCGCGCCTAGGCCAACTTTTGATGCATCCGTTGACACTTTGATTCTCTTTGTTGGGTCAAAGAAGGTGAGTACAGGTGTGGTTTTCAGCACTGTTTTGAGGTTCATCCACTCTGGTGAAGAAGGCCCAGCAGCGCCTATATTTCCTAAGGAGGCTGAAGGGATGTAATCTGTCACCCCTGATCCTCTCTAACTTTTACCGCTGCACTATAGAGAGCATCCTGACAAACTGTATCACAGTATGGTATGGCAGCTGTAGCTACTATGACCGGAAAGCCCTGCAGCGGGTAGTCAAAACGGCCCAACGCATTACCAGCACCCGGCTACCGACCATAGAGCACATATACCAGAAACACTGTCTACGGAGGTCACGGTCCATCATCAAAGACCCTACCCACCCCAGCCACAGTTTGTTCGCCCTCCTGCCATCTGGGAGACGCTACAGATGCATTCGCACCCGTACGACCAGATTTAGGAACAGCTTCTTTCCCAGGGCTGTCATCCTACTAAACTCCACAAATAAACTCTAAAACCTGCACATCTGCCAATGCACTTTATTATGGTTATATTTATGTTAATATACTACAAGCCAAATGTATGTTGAATGTTTAAATGTCTTAATCCAAATGTACACTCTCAGGAGCTGCAAACATACATTTTGTTGTACTGCACTTGTGCACTAATAATGATAATAAAAGTTGATTTGATTTGATTTGATTTGATCTCTTGTTCATGTCTTTCTGTCCATGCAAACTCATTTGTTTTATGTAGCAGGTCTCGCAGACAGGCTGTCTTGGCTGACAAGTTAGGAATGAACTTTCCAATGAAGTTTATCATCCCCATGATGCGTAGCACTCCATTTTTGTCAGTGGGTTGGGGCATTTTGAGTATGGCGTTTACTTTTTCCATATCTGGCTCTATTCCTTTACCAGATAGATTATCTCCTAGGAAAGTGACTTCCTGGATGCCAAACTGACACTTGGTTTTGTTGAGCTTCAGTCCATTCCAGCGTATGCTCTGTAGCACTTTAGTCAGTCTCTCATTGTGTTCTTTCAGTGTGGAGCCCCAGATGATGATGTCATCAACATAGACCCGAACTCCTTCCAGACCTTCAATTATGTGTTCCATCGCTCTATGAAAGATTTCAGATGCAGATATTATCCCGAAAGGCATTCTGAGGAAACAATACCTGCCAAATGGTGTGTTGAAGGTACAGTATTTGGTGCTCTCTTCATCCAGTTTTAGTTGCCAAAATCCTTGTGAGGCATTGAGCTTTGTGAAGTATCTGGCACCTGACATTTCACTGGTGATTTCTTCTCGCTTGGGAATCTGGTAGTGTTCACGCTTTATGTTTGCATTTCACACACAGAATCACAGAAACCCCACAGTGCAGATAGAGGCCATTTTGGCCCATCGAGCCTGCACCGACACATATCCCACCCGATCCCCATAACCCCTACACCAACACATATCCCTCTGTATCCCCGTAACCCCACGTATTTAATCCCCCTAACACTAAGGGTCAATTTATCATAGCCAATCAACCTAACCCGCACATCTTTGGATCCTTTGGATCCATGCCTACTCTTAGATCATTGTTCTTTTTCTTTACACATACCATGGAGTTAACCCAGTCTGTTGGCTCTTCGACTTTCCTGATGACTCCTAGTGTGGTCATTCTGTCCAGTTCTTTCTTGAGCCAGTCACGCAGGGGTGCTGGAACTCTCCGTGGAGCATGTACCACTGGCTGAGCATCCTCCTTTAGCTGGATCTTGTAAGTGAATGGTGGAACTCCAAATCCTTTGAACACATCCTGGAAATTACTCACTACAGAATCCACTGAGTCATCTGGTCTGCTTATGGCACAGTTTAGACGGTAGAGTCTCTTGACCAGTTCAAAGTCCTCACAAGCTTTGTCACCTAGTAGTGAATCAAGTCCTTCAGGCACAACAGAAAACATGAGATGATGCACTTTGTCTTTGACTGTCACTTTAAGTCTGCATACACCTGAGCTATCTATTTTCTGTCCATTATAGTTCTTCAGTAGTACAGACTTTTTCTGTATTTTGGGCTTTTCTTTCATATTTTTAATGTCACTCATACTGATTAAGTTTGCTTTTGCCCCAGTGTCTAGTTTCAATGTAACTAATGCTCCATTTACCTGCAGTGGCATCATCCATTTGTCTTCTTTTACTGCATTAACTTTATGTTCAGCATTGTCCATTCCTGAGGGCTGCACATTTTCTGTATCCTTTTCTATATTGTCACATGACACCATTCCTACAAAAAATGTCTCACTTAAATCAGTGTCCTCAATCACATTGACTTGTTGCCTTTTCTTTGTTTTTACTTTTGAAAAGCATTGTTTGCAAAGTGATTCTTTCCATTACATTTTATGCACCTTTTACCAAACGCTGGGCATTGTCTTGACTGGCGCTGGTAACCACAGCGTTTACAATTAAAAATTCCATCCTCCGATTGCTTTGCATTTCTGAACTGCCCATGTTTCTTCCCCTTGTAGGACACAGCACCGACAGCAGCACTATCACTTGCTACAGTCACATCATTATTAATTTCACTGAAAGTCTTTGCGTGCTGTTGAGCTAGCTCACTGGCATGGCATATTTTCACAGCATCCTCCAATGTTAGTTCGGTTTCTCTCAACAAACGTTCCCTGACTTTCTTATCATGAATACCAAACGCAATTTGGTCACGAATCATGGGTGATTTCAGTTCAGAGAAATTAAATATCTGTGCTTTCAGTTTCAGATCAGTCACAAAGCTATCAAAAGTCTCATTTTGCTGCTGTGTCCGTGAACGGAACACGTATCTCTCATAGGTCTCGTTCTTTTTGGGAGAACAATGTGTATCAAACTTCTTTAGCACATCGTCCATTTTTTCTCTGTCCTCCTCTTGATCAAATACAAACGTATTAAATACCTCTATCACCTGCGGGCCTGCAGCCATGAGCAGTAATGCTATTTTCCTTGCATCTGGCATCGTACCGAACCCGATGGCAGTAATATAGAGTTTGAATTGTTGTTTGAAAGTCCGCCAATTGCAGTCGACATTCCCCGTGAGTTTCAAACCCTCCGGTGGCTTCAAATTCTCCATGTCACATTTCACAATATTCAGCAGATATTACCAATCCTGGTACCATGTTATGTTCATAAATAAATAGACGTTTTCATTATGAACAGCTAGCTCGAGCTAGTCATTTATTCAGCCATATGGACTCGTGTACAGGCATCCATCTTGACTACTGCCTTGTGGGTAGCCCGCTAATAAAGACAGCTCCACCTAGTGTACCATTCTAGAATGACATGTTACTGATCATTACATGATCTGTAGTTGGTTCCTCGACATATTGGTCCAGGAAACCATCCCGTATACACGCTAGGAATTCTGCTTCCACAGGTGTCGGCGGGAGGCGCGAGCGGGAAGCTTTAAAAAGCTTCAGAGACCCAGGTAAGGCCTCAGACCGCGGGTGTCGGCGGGAGGCGCGAGCGGGAAGCTTTAAAAAGCTTCAGAGATCCAGGTAAGGCCTCAGACCGCGGGTGCCGGCGGGAGGCGCGAGCGAGAAGCTTTAAAAAGCTTCAGAGACCCAGGTAAGGCCTCAGACCGCGGGTGTCAGTGGGAGGCGCGAGCGGGAAGCTTTAAAAAGCTTCAGAGACCCAGGTAAGGCCTCAGACCGCGGGTGTCGGCGGGAGGCGCGAGCGGGAAGCTTTAAAAAGCTTCAGAGACCCAGGTAAGGCCTCAGACCGCGGGTGTCAGCAGGAGGCGCGAGCGGGAAGCTTTAAAAAGCTTCAGAGACCCAGGTAAGGCCTCAGACCGCGGATGTCAGCGGGAGGCGCGAGCGGGAAGGTTAAAAAGCTTCAGAGACCCAGGTAAGGCGTACCAGTCTCCAGTCTCAGACCTCAGAGGCAAGGAGAGAGGTAAAAAGTAATCCAAGTGTGACGTCACCAGAAAGCGGGTAAGTGATTGGAATTTTTTGAGGATGTAACTGGTAAAATAGATAAGGGAGAACCAGTGGATGTGTTGTATTTGGACTTTCAGAAGGCTTTCGATAAGGTCCCGCATAAGAGGTTAGTGTGCAAAATTAAGGCACATGGGATTGGGGGCAAGGTATTGACTTGGATAGAGAACTGGTTGGTGGACAGAAAGCAAAGAGTTGGAATAAACGGGTCGTTTTCCGAGTTGCAGGCAGTGACTAGTGGGGTACCGCAAGGATCGGTCCTAGGACCCCAGCTGTTCACAATATATATTAATGATCTGGACGAGGGAATTGGATGTAATATCTCCAAATTTGCAGACGACACAAAGCTGGGTGGGAGGGTATGCTGTGAGGAGGATGTCATGAAACTCCAGTACGATTTGGACAGGTTGGGTGATTGGGCAGAAACATGTGGATAAATGTGAGGTTATCCACTTTGGTGGCAAAAACAGGAAGGCAGATTATTATTTGAATGGCAATAGTTTGGGAGAAGGGGAAGTGCAAAGAGACCTGGGTGTTATTGTGCACCAGTCGCTGAAGGTAAGCATGCAGGTGCAGCAGGCGGTAAAGAAGGCAAATGGTATGTTGGCCTTCGTAGCAAGAGGGTTCGAGTACAGGAACAAGGATGTCTTGCTACAGTTGTACAGGGCCTTGGTGAGACCGCACCTTGAGTATTGTGTGCAGTTTTGGTCACCTTACCTGAGGAAGGACGTTCTTGCCATGGAGGGAGTGCAGCGAAGATTCACCAGGCTGATACCTGGGATGGCAGGAATGACGTATGAGGAGAGATTGTGTCGATTGGGCTTATACTCACTGGAGTTTAGAAGATTGAGAGGGGATCTCATCGAAACCTATAAAATTCTGTCAGGTCTGGACAGACTAGATGCAGAAAGGATGTCTCTGATGGCCGGGGAGTCCAGAACCAGGGGTCATAGTCTAAGGATAAGGGGTAAGCCATTTAGGACTGAAATGAGGAGGAATTTCTTCATCCAGAGAGTGGTGAACCTGTGGAATTCTCTGCCACAGAGGGCGGTGGAGGCCAGTTCATTAAATATATTCAAGAAAGAGTTGGATATATTTCTTGAGGCTAAAGGGATCAAAGGATATGGGGAGAAGGCAGGAACAGGGTACTGAATTTGGATGATCAGCCATGATCTCATTGAATGGCGGAGCAGGCTCGAAGGGCCGAATGGCCAACTCCTGCTGCTATCTTCTATGTTTCTATGTTTCTATGGTTGGTGAGTATTTCTCTCTTTTGAAGCTTAAACTCTGTGGTTTCTAGAATCGGGGCAGATGGTATTTAAGAATAATAGTAATAAACTTAATTAATTACATAGAATGGGAGAACAGGTGATGTGTTGCTGCTGCAATATGTGCGAGCTGGTGGACACCATTGATGCTCACGGTGATCACATTTGCAGTAAGTGTTGGCTGCCCAAGGAATTCCAGCTCCGTGTTGAAGAGCTGGAGTCCGAGCTTCAAACACTGAGACACATCAGGAAGGGGGAGAGTTACCTGGACTCTGTGTATCAGGAGGTAGTCACACCAATTAGATTAATTAAGTCAGATGTAGTCCGTGGCCAGGGTCAGGATAGTGTGACTAGAAGTGAGGCAGGTACGGGGATCCAGGACGTAGTGTTGGAGGAGCCGCAGCCCTTGCTCTTGTCCAACAGGTTTGAGGCTCTTACTCCCTGTGAGGATGGGAACGGGGACTGCAGGGAGGATGAGCAACCCGGCCACAGCACCGTGGAGCGGGGGGCCATTCAAGTGGGGGGAGATAAAAGAAATGTTTAGTGGTAGGGGATAGTATCATCAGGGGGATAGATAGAGTTCTTTGCAGCCGAGAGCGAGAGTCCCGAAGGCTGTGTTGCCTGCCTGGTGCCAGGGTTAAGGACATCTCCTCTGGGCTGGAGAGAAACTTGGAGTGGGAGGGGGAGGATCCAGTTGTCGTGGTCCATGTTGGTACCAACGACATAGATAGGACAAGGAAGGAGGTTTTGCTGAGGGAGTTTGAGCAGCTAGGGGTCAAATTAAAAAGCAGAACCACAAGGGTAATAATCTCTGGATTACTACCTGAGCCACGTGCAAATGTGGCTAGCGTAAATAAAATTAGAGAGTTAAATACGTGGCTCAAAGCCTGGTGTGGGAGAAATGAGTTTTGCTTCCTGGGACACTGGCATCAGTACTGGGGCAGGAGAGAGCTGTTCCGTTGGGACGGACTTCACTTGGCCAGTGCTGGGACTAGAGTCCTGGCGAATCGAATAACTAGGGCTGTAGAGACGGCTTTAAACTAATTAGTTGCGGGGGAGGTTTTAAGAGAGCAAAAAATAAAAATGACAGTGGAGAAGGCAATAGAGCAAGGTAGCAGTGGGGGAATTAAAAACCAGAGCGTGTCAGGAAGGGACAGAATGTATAATGATAAAGGTAAAGTAGTAAAAGCAGGAATAAATTGGCAGACAACATATTTGAAAGTTCTTTATCTGAATGCACGCAGCATAGAAACATAGAAACATAGAAGATAGGAGCAGGAGTAGGCCATTCGACCCTTCGAGCCTGCTCCGCCATTCAATGAGATCATGGCTGATCATCCAAATTCAGTACCCTGTTCCTGCCTTCTCCCCATATCCCTTGATCCCTTTAGCCTCAAGAAATACATCCAACTCTTTCTTGAATATATTTAATGAACTGGCCTCCACCGCCCTCTGTGGCAGAGAATTCCACAGGTTCACCACTCTCTGGGTGAAGAAGTTCCTCCTGATTTCAGTCCTAAATGGCTTACCCCTTATCCTTAGACTATGACCCCTGGTTCTGGACTCCCCGGCCATCATAAACATCCTTCCTGCATCTAGTCTGTCCAGACTGACAGAATTTTATAGGTTTCGATGAGATCCCCTCTCAATCTTCTAAACTCCAGTGAGTATAAGCCCAATCGACACAATCTCTCCTCATACGTCATTCCTGCCATCCCAGGTATCAGCCTGGTGAATCTTCGCTGCACTCCCTCCATGGCAAGAACGTCATTGCTCAGGTAAGGTGACCAAAACTGCACACAATACTCAAGGTGCGGTCTCACCAAGGCCCTGCACAACTGTAGCAAGACATCCTTGTTCCTGTACTCGAACCCTCTTGCTACGAAGGCCAACATACCATTTGCCTTCTTAACCGCCTGCTGCACCTGCATGCTTACCTTCAGCGACTGGTGCACAATAACACCCAGGTCTCTTTGCACTTCCCCTTCTCCCAATCTATTGCCATTCAAATAATAATCTGCCTTCCTGTTTTTGCCACCAAAGTGGATAACCTCACATTTATCCAGCATTCGTAACAAAATTGACGAGTTGACGGTACAAATAACTACACATGGGTATGATCTGGTGGCCATTACGGAAACATGGCTGCAAGATAATCATGACTGGGAACTAAACATACAAGGGTATTTGACAATTAGGAAGAACAGACAGGAAGGAAAGGGAGGTGGGGTTGCTATGTTAATCAAGGATGGAATCACTGCAATAGTCAGAAATGATATTGGGTCAAAGGATCAGGATAGTGAAACAGTTTGGGTGGAGATAAGGAATAAGAAGGGGAAAAAGTCAATAGTGGGCGTAGCCTATAGGCCTCCTAACAGTGGCAACTCTGTTGGTCGGAGTATAAATCAGGAAATAGTTGGGGCTTGTAATAAGGGAACAGCTATAATCATGGGGGATTTTAACTTTCATATTGACTGGGCTAATCAAATTGGGCATGGCAGCCTTTAGGAAGAGTTCATAGAGTATATTAGGGATGGGTTCCTTGAGCAGTATGTAACTGAACCAACCAGGGGGCAGGCAATCTTAGATCTGGTCCTGTGTAATGAGACAGGATTAATAAAAAATGTCTTGGTAAAGGATCCCCTTGGAATGAGTGACCATAATATGGTTGAATTCCAAATTTAGTTTGAGGGTGAGCGAGTTGGATCTCAAAGCAGCACACTGAGCTTAAATAAAGGAGACTATGAAGGTATGAGAGTAGAATTGACTAAAGTGGACTGGGAAAACAGATTAAAGTGTAAGACGGTACAAGAGCAGTGGTCTACATTCAAGGAGATATTTCACATCTTTCAAGATAAATATATTCCACTGAGGAAAAAGGGGAGTAAAAGAAAAGACAGCCATCCATGGCTTAGTAAAGTAATAAAGGATAGTATCCGACTGAAAACAACAGCATATAAAGCAGCCAAATCTAGTGGGAGGATAGAAGATTGGGAAGCATTTAAAAGCCAGCAAACAATAACTGAAAGATTAATTAAGAAAGGGAAGATAGATTATGAAAGTAAACTAGCAAAAAATATAAAAACAGATAGCAAGAGTTTCTACAGCTATATAAAAAGAAAAAGGGTGGCTAAAGTGAACGTTGGTCCCTTAGAGGATAGGACCGGGAAACTAGTGGTGGGGAACATGGAGATGGCAAAGATGCTGAACAAATATTTTGTATCAGTCTTTACAGTAGAGGACACTAAAAATATCCCAACACTGGACAAACAGGGGGCAATGGCGGGGGGGGGGGGAGGAGCTAAAGATGATTAAAATCACTAAGGAGATGGTACTCAGTTAAATAATGGGACTTAAGGCGGATAAATCCCCCGGACCTGATGGCCTACATCCTAGGGTCTTGAGAGAAGTGGCGGTAGGGATTGTGGATGCATTGGTGATTATTTTCCAGAACTCCCTGGACTCAGGAAAGGTCCCGGCAGATTGGAAAACTGCTAATGTAACACCCTTATTTAAGAAGGGAAGTAGACAAAAAGCTGGAAACTATAGACGAGTTAGCCTAACATCTGTGGTTGGCAAAATGTTGGAGTCCATTATTAAGGAAACAGTAACAGCATTTGGATAAACATAATTTAATAGGACAGAGTCAGCATGGTTTTATGAAGGGGAAGTCATGTTTGACAAATTTGCTCGAATTCTTTGAGGATGTAACATACAGGGTGGATAAAGGGGAACCAGTGGATGTAGTGGATTTGGACTTCCAAAAGGCATTTGACAAGGTTCCACACAAAAGATTACTGATCAAGATAAGAAATCACGGGATTGGGGGTAATATACTGGCATGGGTGGAAGATTGGCTATCTAACAGAAAACAAAGAGTTGGGATAAATGGTTCATTCTCGGGCTGGCAATCAGTAACTAGTGGTGTTCCGCAGGGGTCAGTGCTGGGACCCCAACTCTTTACAATCTACATTAACGATTTGGAGGAAGGGACCGAGTGCAACATATCCAAGTTTGCTGACAATACAAAGATGGGAGGAAAAGCAATGAGTGAGGAGGACATAAAAAACCTGCAAAAGGACATAGACAGGCTAAGTGAGTGGGCAGAGATTTGGCAGATGCAATATAATGTTGGAAAGTGTGAGGTTATGCACTTTGGCAGAAAAAATCAAAGAGCAAGTTATTATCTAAATGGAGAGAAACTGCAAAGTGCTACAGTACAAAGGGATCTGGAGGTCCTGGTGCATGAAACACAAAAAGTTAGTATGCAGGTGCAGCAGGTGATCAGGAAGGCCAATGGAATCTTGGCTTTTATTGCAAGGGGGATGGAGTATAAAAACAGGGAAGTCTTGCTGCAGTTATACAGGGTATTGGTGAGGCCACACCTGGAATACTGCGTGCAGTTTTGGTTTCCATATTTAAGAAAAGATATACTTGCTCTCGAGGCGGTTCAGAGAAGGTTCACTCGGTTGATTCCGGAGATGAGGGGGTTGACGTATGAGGAAAGGTTGAGTAGGTTGGGACTCTACTCATTGGAGCTCAGAAGAATGAGAGGCGATCTTATCGAAACATATAAGATTGTGAGGGGGCTTGATCGGGTGGATGCGGGGAGGATGTTTCCACTGATGGGTGAGACTAGAACTAGGGGGCATAATCTAAGAATAGGGGCTGTGCTTTCAAAAGTGAGATGAGGAGAAACTTCTTCACTCAGAGGGTAGTAAATCTATGGAATTTGCTATCCCAGAGAGCTGTGGAAGCTGCAACATTAAATAAATTTAAAATGGAGATAGACAGTTTCCTAGCAGATAAGGGAATTAGGGGTTACGGGGAGAGGGCAGGGAAGTGGACGTGAATCTAGATTCGGATCAGCCATGATCCTATTGAATGGCGGAGCAGGCCCAAGTGGCCGTATGGCCTACTCCTGCTCCTACTTCTTATGTTCTTATGTTCTTATGTTACTAATTTGGTTAGGCTAATCTATATGTAGAGTAAAGTCACCCATGATAACTGCTGTGCCCTTATTGCATGCATCTCTAATTTCCCGTTTAATGCCATCCCCAACCTCAGCATTACTTTTTGGGGGTCTGTATACAACTCCCACTAACGTTTTCTGCCCCATCGTAATTCTCAGCTCTACCCATACAGATTCCACATCATCAGAGCTAATATCCTTCCTTTCTATTGTGTTAATCTCCTCTTTAACCAGCAATGCTACCCCACTGCCTTTTCCTTTTTGCCTGTCCTTCCTGAATATTGAATACCCATGGATGTTGAATTCCCAGCCTTGGTCACCCTCGAGCCATGTCTCCATAATCCCAATTATATCATATCCATTTACATCTATTTACGCAGCTAATTCTTCCACCTTATTACGAATGCTCCTCGCATTAAGACACAAAGCATTCAGGCTTATTTTTTTAACACTCTTAAGACCTTTTAGAATTATTGTTTACTGCGGCCATGTTTGATTTACACCCTTGATTTCTCTGCCTTCCACTTTTGCTTTTTTCCTTCCTGTCTTTTGCTTCTATCCTTGCTTCCCTTTCCTCTGTCTCCCTGCACAGGTTCCCAACCCCCTGCCATTTTAGTTTAAACCCTCCCCAACAGCACTAGAAACACTCCCCCAGGACATCGGTGCCGGTCCTACCCAGGTGCAAACTGTCCATTTTGTACTGGTCCCACCTCCCCCAGAACCGGTTCCAATGTCCCAGGAATTTGAATCACTCCCCCTTGCACCATTCTTCTAGCCACGTATTCATCTGAAATATCCTTTTAATTCTACTCTGACTAGCACTTGGCACTGGCAGCAATCCTGAGATTACTACCTTTGAGGTCCTATTTTTTAATTTACCTCCTAACTCCCTATATTCAGCTTTTAGGACCTCATCCCATTTTTGCCTATATCGTTGGTACCTATACGCACCACGACAACTGGCTGTTCACCCTCCCCCTCCAGAATGCCCTGCAGCCACTCCGAGACATCCTTGACCCTTGCACCAGGGAGGCAACATACCATCCTGGAGTCTCGTTTGCGGCCGCAGAAACGCCTATCTATTCCCCTTACAATAGAACCCCCTATCACTATAGCTCTCCCTCCCTTTTTCCTCCCGTCCCATGCAGCAGAACCACCCATGGTGCCAGGAAGTTGGTTGCTGCTGCCTTCCCCCGATAAGCCATCCTCCCCAACAATATCCAAAGCAGTATATCTGTTTGAGAGGGGGATGGCCACAGGGGACCCCTGCACTACCTGCCTGTGCCTACTACTCTGCCTGTTGGTCACCCATTCCCTTCCTGCCTGTGCAGCCTTTACCTGCAGTGTGACCAACTGATTAAACGTGATATCCACGATGTCCTCAGCATCGTGAACGCTCCAGTATGTATCCATTCGCAGCTCCAGCGCCGCAATGCGGTCTGCCAGTAGTTGCAGCTGGATACACTTCCCGCACACATGGTCATCAGGGACACAGAAAGTGTCCCTGATTTCCCACGTAGTGCAGGAGGAGCATACCATGGGTTTGCTGCCATGATTTACCCTTTAATTAATTTAAATTAAATCAATACCACCAATTATACTACAATTAAATGATATTGTGGTGGTACCACTGGTTGTCCCTTACATTGAGATACATAATTCCCTTTAACTTACCTTACTGTATGTGTCTGTTACTCTACTCAGGCTTCTCTCCTGTACTCTGCGTCATGACGTCATGACATCAGAGCTCGGAACCTTCCAACAGTTGAGCTCGGAACCTGCTGGCAGTTGAGCTGGGAAACTTCTAGTGAGTCCTCGTGGCGTCCCCGCTGGGGAAAGACCTATACCACAGTGCTCCTACAGTCAGCCATCTTACCTGCTACCTTACCTGTTGTATTTAACCTGTTCCTGTAAATAAACAACTTATTTATAGTTCGTCGAAGTCGAAGTCGATTATTTAGTGGTGATGCACACGAATCGCTACATTGGTGACCCAACGACGTGAGTACGGGAGCTCATCAATTCCAACACTACAATTGGTGAACCCGTATCCGTGAACGATTTTCACGGTAGCAACGCGCGCCTGAACCTTGTCTTCCCACAAGACGACCGACACACAACCAACGAACAACCACAGAACAGCAACCGCCTAACACCGATTCCTCCAACGGCGACCCCGTCTTTGCAAACGTATTCGCAAGGTAAGCGCAGTCTGAAGCAGATCCCGTTTGACACGGACAAAACTCAACCAGACCCCCGTTTTTTTTTTGTGAGCAATTTTCACAAAAGAAGCACGCCATGGAAGCACCAGCCGTTTTGATGTTGCTACTGCAATCTAGGGAGCCACAGCCTCCCTCGTGCTTTATAAAGGTAGAAGCCCCGTTCGATGAGAACATCGATGCGGCGCCGACGACGCACTTGCTTACGGTCCCCGTACTCATCTTTCCTACCGCCACACGGATCGTCCGCCTCTACATCCAAAGCAACAGCAAGTGTACATCTCTCCAAGCGCGGGGTACAGCATGTTCGGGCCCACAAAATCGGAGTGCGCCCTGCGGGGATACCACGAGGACTCACCCCCATGAAACACGAGGACGCAGTCCTCGCACATGAGGACCCATCCCTCGCGAACCACGAGGACCTACCCCTCGTGAAAAACGACGACTCCTTCTCCGCCGACGACACACCAGCCCTTCAGCCTGCTGGTTGTATTACCTACTACACGATTCGGCGTGAACAAAAAGCGTGCCGCCCTCCCGGCTGTGTTCTCCTAAATCTACAACAGTTACAAGTGTTGCCGCCCTCCAGGCAGCGTTGACCCCTCCTGAAAGCAACAACAACCCGGACCGTTGCCGCCCTTTCTCCAGTTTTCCCTTTAACAAACGCAAACCTCTACTGACGCTGCACACATCGAGGACGGGTCCAACGGGCATCCTGCAGCCGCGATCAGCCACGTGAATGTTGCTGGCCTCACCGATCACTGATCAATGCAGCAACTCTTCACCCTCTGTTGTGTTAACATCGTAACACTATGGCACGCACCGTTCTGCGTGTTCCAGCCTCCTGAAGGTTTCGCTCACCTGTCGGCGAGTTCACCAACCTCGCCAGTCAAGTCCTTCTGGATCGCCTGTCGGCGTTCCTGCAGATTTTGTCAGAACAACGACTTGTTCCAACATCAACAGAGTCATCGCCCGCGTCCGCCCGAGCTGCCCATCACTCTGACGAGGCCTGCTGTTTCGCACGTTTCCATGTTCCTTCGCCTGACGGATATGTTTTATTCGCCACAACATGCGTAAGGATCCGCTCACGAGCAGCATCTTAAGACCTCGCCTACCAAGTCGAGACAGCACGACCGCCGTGACCACTAGCTCGTCAGACCATCTCATCCTTGGACTTTCGTTAAAGCGAATTCTGGGGGGGCCTATGTGGCGGTACCACTGGTTGTCCCTTACATTGAGATACATAATTCCCTTTAACTTACCTTACTGTATGTGTCTGTTACTATATTCAGGCTTCTCTCCTGTACTGTGCGTCATGACGTCAGGGCTCTGAACCTTCCAACAGTTGAGCTCGGAACTTGCTGGCAGTTGAGCTGGGAAACTTCTAGTGAGTCCTCGTGGCATCCCCGCTGGGGAAAGACCTATACCACGGTGCTCCTACAGTCAACCATCTTACCTGCTACCTTACATGTTGTATTTAACCTGTTCTTGTAAATAAACAACTTATTTATAGTTCGTCGAAGTCGAACTCGATTATTTAGTGGCGATGCACACGAATCGCTACAATATACTCAAAATGTTGACTCTGTTTCTCTCTCCTTGATGCTGCCTGACCTGCTGAGTGTTTCCAACACTTCCTGTTGTTGTTTCAGATATACAGCATCCGCAGTATTTTGCTGTTGTATTAGGTTTAGTGGTTGTTGAGGATAGAGATAGCGGGAGGGTGATGGTCCCAGGAAAGTCGAAGATCACAAGGGGTTGGGAAGAGATCGGAGGGGGGTTGGAGATCGGAGAGAATCGGAGACTGCAAGGGAGATCGGGGGGGTGGTCAGTGATCGGGGGGTCAGTGATCGGGGTGATCGGGAGTGGTCGGTGATCGGGGGGGTAAGTGATCGAGGGGGGTCGGTGATCGGGGGGGTCGGTGATCGGGGGTCAGTGATCGGGGTGATCGGGAGCCTCGGTGATCGGGGTGGTCAGTGATTGGAGGGGAGTTGGTGATCGGGGGTGTCAGTGATCGGGGGGGGTCAGTGATCGGGGGGGTCGGTGATCGGGGGGTCAGTGATCGGGGTGATCGGGAGGGGTCGGTGATCGGGGTGGTCAGTGATCGGGGGGGGTCAGTGATCGGAGGGGAGTTGGTGATCGGGGGGGTCAGTGATCGGGGTGATCGGGAGGGGTCGGTGATCGGGGTGGTCAGTGATCGGCGGGGAGTCGGTGATCGGGGGGGTCAGTGATCGAGGGGGTCGATGATCGGGGGCAGTCGGTGATTGAGGGGTCGGTGATCGGGGGGTCGGTGATCGTGGGGTCGGTGATCGGGGGGTCGGTGATCGGAGGCGGTCGGTGATTGGGGGGGTCGGTAATCGGGGGGGTTGGTGATCGGGGGGTCGGTGATCGGGGGTTCGGTGATCGGGGGGGGTCGGTGATTGGGAGGTTGGTGATCGATGGGGTCGGTGATCGGGGCGTCAGTGATCGGGGGGTCGGTGATCGGAGGCGGTCGGTGATTGGGGGGGTCGGTAATCGGGGGGGTTGGTGATCGGGGGGTCGGTGATCGGGGGTTCGGTGATCGGGGGGGGTCGGTGATTGGGAGGTTGGTGATCGATGGGGTCGGTGATCGGGGCGTCAGTGATCGGGGGGTCGGTGATCAGGGGCGGTCAGTGATCGGGGGGGTCGATGATCGGGGGGGTCAGTGATCGGGGGGGGGTCGGTGATCAGGGGGGTCGGTGATCAGGGTGATCGGGGGGGTCGGTGATCGGGGTGGGCCAGTGATCGGGGGGGTCGGTGATCGGGGTGATCGGGGGAACAGTGATCGGGGGAGGTCAGTGATTGGGAGGGTCGGTGATCGGGGTGGTCGGTGATTGGGGGGGTCGGTGATCAGGGGGGTCAGTGATCGGGGGGGGTCAGTGATCGGGGGTGGTCGGTGATCGGGGGGTTGGTGATCGGGGGGGTCAGTGATCGGGGTGGGTTGGTGATTGGGGGGGTCGATGATTGGGGTGATCGGGGGGTCAGTGATCGGGTGAGGTCAGTGATCGGGGGGTCGGTGATCGGGGGATCGGTGATTGGGGGGGCGGTGATCGGGGGGGGTCGGTGATCAGGGTGATCGGTGATCGGGGGGGTCGGTGATCGGTGGGGTCGGTGATCGGGGGGATCAGTGATCGGGGTGGGTCGGTGATCGGGGGGTCGGTGATCGGGGGGAGTCGGCGACTGGGGGGGTCGGTGATTGGGGGGCTCGGTGATCGGGGGAGTCGGTGACCGGGGGCGTTGGTGATCGGAGGTTGGTGATCGGGGGGGTTAGTGTTCGGGGGGTCGGTGATCGGGGGGAGTCAGTTATCGGGGGCGTTGGTGATCAGGGGGCTCGGTGATTGGGGGGTCGGTTATAGGGGGCTCGGTAATCGGGGGGTTGGTGATCGGGGGGTCGGTGATCGGGGGGGTCGGTGATCGGGGGCGTTGGTGATCGGGGTGATCGGTGATCGGGGGGGTCGGGGGTCGGTGATCGGGGGGGTCAGTGATCGGGGTGGGTCGGTGATCGGGGGGTCGGTGATCGGGGGGAGTCGGCGACTGGGGGGGTCGGTGATTGGGGGGCTCGGTGATCGGGGGAGTCGGTGACCGGGGGCGTTGGTGATCGGAGGTTGGTGATCGGGGGGGTTAGTGTTCGGGGGGTCGGTGATCGGGGGGAGTCAGTTATCGGGGGCGTTGGTGATCAGGGGGCTCGGTGATTGGGGGGTCGGTTATAGGGGGCTCGGTAATCGGGGGGTTGGTGATCGGGGGGTCGGTGATCGGGGGGGGTCGGTGATGGGGGGGTCGAGGATCGGGGGTGTCGATGATCGGGGTGGGTCGGTGATTGGGGGGTCGGTGATCGGGGGCGTTGGTGATCGGGGGGGGTCGGTGATCGGGGGTGTCGGTGATCGGGGGTGTCGGTGATCGGGGGTGTCAGTGATTGGGTGGTTCGGTGATCGGGGGGAGTCGGTGATGGGAGGTTCGGTGATCGGGGGGGAGTTGGTGATCGGGGGAGTTGGTGATCAGGGGAGTCGGTGATCGGGGGGGTCGGTGATCGGGGGGGAGTCGGTGATTGGGGGAGTCGGGGGCGTTGGTGATCAGGGGGGTCGATGATCCGGGGGGTCGGTGATTGGGGGGAGTCAGTGATCGGGGGGGGTCGGTGATCGGGGGGGTCGGTGATCGGGGTGGGTCGGTGATCGGGGAGGAGTCTGTGATTGGGGGGAGTCGGTGATCGGGGGGGTCAGTGATCGGGGGGTGTCAGTGATCGGGGGGGGTTCGGTGATCCGGGGGGTGTTGGTGATCGGGGAGGGTCGGTGATCGGGGGGTTCGGTGATTGGGGGGTCGGTGATTGGGGTGATCGGGGGGGTCAGTGATCAGGGGGTGTCGGTGATTGGGGGCGTTGGTGATCGGGGGAGTTGGTGATCGGGGGGGTTGGTCATCGGTGGGGGGTTCGGTGATGGGGGGTCAACCATTGGTGGGGGCTTCGGTGATCCAGGGGGGCGTTGGTGATCAGGGGGCTCGGTGATCGGGGGTGTCGGTGATTGGGGGTGTCAGTGATCGGGGGGGGTGTCGGTGATCAGGGGAGTCGGTGATCGGGGGGGTCGGTGATCGGGGGGGAGTCGGTGATTGGGGGAGTCGGGGGCGTTGGTGATCAGGGGGGTCGATGATCCGGGGGGTCGGTGATTGGGGGGAGTCAGTGATCGGGGGGGGTCGGTGATCGGGGGGTCGGTGATCGGGGTGGGTCGGTGATCGGGGAGGAGTCTGTGATTGGGGGGAGTCGGTGATCGGGGGGGTCAGTGATCGGGGGGTGTCAGTGATCGGGGGGGGTTCGGTGATCCGGGGGGTGTTGGTGATCGGGGAGGGTCGGTGATCGGGGGGTTCGGTGATTGGGGGGTCGGTGATTGGGGTGATCGGGGGGGTCAGCGATCAGGGGGTGTCGGTGATTGGGGGCGTTGGTGATCGGGGGAGTTGGTGATCGGGGGGGTTGGTCATCGGTGGGGGGTTCGGTGATGGGGGGTCAACCATTGGTGGGGGCTTCGGTGATCCAGGGGGGCGTTGGTGATCAGGGGGCTCGGTGATCGGGGGTGTCGGTGATTGGGGGTGTCAGTGATCGGGGGGGGTGTCGGTGATCGGGGGAGTCAGTGATCGGGTGGGTCGTTGATCGGGGGGTTTGGTGATCGGGTGGGTCAGTGATCGGGTGGGTCGGTGATTGGGGGGTTCGGTGATCCAGGGGGGTAAGTGATCGGGGGGGGGTTGTCAGTGATCGGGGGCGTTGCTGATCAGGGGGGTCGGTGATCAGGGAGGTCGGTCATCGTTGGGGGTTCGGTGATCTGGGGGGGGTCGGTGATCGGGGGGGTCAGTGATCCGGGGGGTCAGTGATCGGGGGGAGGTCGGTGATCGGGGTTGTCAGTGATCGGGGGGTCAGTGATCGGGGGGAGGTCGGTGATCGGGGTTGTCAGTGATCGGGGGTGTGTTGGTGAACGGGGGAGTCAGTGATCGGGTGGGTCGTTGATCGGGGGGTTTGTTGATCGGGTGGGTCAGTGATCGGGTAGGTCGGTGATCGGGGGCTTCGGTGATGGTTGGGGTCGGTGATCCGGGGGGGTAAGTGATCGGGGGGGCATGTCGGTGATCGGGGGCGTTGCTGATCGGGGGGCTCGGTGATCGGGGAGTTCGGTCATCATTGGGGGTTCGGTGATCTGGGGGGGGTCGGTGATCAGGGGGGTTGGTGATCAGGGGCTTTGGTGATGGGGGTCGGTGATCGGGGGGTCGGTGATCGGGGGGGTTGGTTATCAGGGGGGTCGGTGATCGGGGGGGTCGGTGATCGGGGGGGTCGGTGATCGGGGGGGGTCGGTGATCGGGGTGATCGGGGTGATCGGGGGTGTCGGTGATCGGGGGCATTGATGATCGGGGTAATCGGGTGGTCAGTGATCGGGGGAGGTTAGTGATTGGGTGGGCCAGTGTTCGGGGGGGTCAGTGATTGGGGGGTCGGTGATCGGGGGGGTCGGTGATCGGGGGGGTCAGTGATCGGGGGGGAGTCGGTGATTGGGGGGGTCGGTGATTGGGGTGGGTCGGTGATTGGGGGGGGTCCGTGATCGGGGGTGTTGGTGGTCGGGGGGGTCGGTGATCGGGGGTGTCGGTGATCGGGGGGTCGGTAATCGGCGGAGTCATTGATCGGAGGAATCGGTGTTCGGGGGGGTCGGTGATCGGGGTGGGTCAGTGATCGGGGGGGTCGGTGGTCGGGGTGGGTCGGTGATCGGGGGGAGTCGGTGATCGGGGGGTCGGTGATCGGGGCGGGTCGGTGATCGGGGGGGTCGGTGATTGGGGGGTCGGTGATCGGGGGGAGTCGGTGATTGGGGGGTCAGTGATCGGGCCGTGTCAGTGATCGGGGGGGGTCGGTGATCGGGGGGTCGGTGATCGGGGGGGGTCGGTGATCGGGGTGTGTCAGTGATCGGGGGGATCGGTGATTGGGGTGGGTCAGTGAACAGGGGGGTCGGTGATCGGTGGTGTCGGTGATTGTGGGGTTCGGTGATCTTGGGGGTTGGTGATCGGGTGGAGTCGGTGATCGGGGTGTCGGTGATCGGGGGGGTCGGTGATTGGGGGTCGGTGATCGGGGGGATTCGGTGATCGGGGGGATTCGGTGATCGGGGGGTCAGTGATGGGGGAGTCAGTGGTGGGGGGTCGGTGATCGGGGGGTCGGTGATCGGGGAAGTCGGTGATCGGGTGTCAGTGATCGGGGGAGTCGGTGATCGGGGGGTCGGTGATCGGGTTGGAGTCAGTGATTGGGGGGGTCGGTGATCGGGGGTGTCGGTGATCGGGGGTGTCAGTGATCGTGGGGGTTGGTGATCGGGGGAGTCGGTGATTGGGGGGTCAGTAATCGGGGGGGGTCGGTGATGGGGGTCGTTGATCGGGGTAGTCGGTGATTGGGGGGTTCGGTGATCTTGGGGGTTGGTGATCGGGTGGAGTCGGTGATCGGGGGGTCGGTGATCGGGGGGGTCGGTGATCGGGGGGGTCAGTGATGGGGGGGGTCGGTGATCGGGGTGGTCGGTGATCGGGGGAGTCGGTGATTGGGTGTCAGTGATCGGAGGGGTCAGTGATCGGGGGGAGTCGGTGATCGGGGGTGTTGGTGATCGGGGTGGAGTCAGTGATTGAGGGGGGTCGGTGACCGGGGGTGTCGGTGATCGGGGGTGTCAGTGATCAGGGGGGTTGGTGATCGGGGGGAGTCGGTGATCGGGGGGTCGGTGATCGGCGTGGTCGCTGATCGGGGGGAGTCGGTGATCGGGGGGGTCGGTGATCGGGGCTGTCGGTGATCGGGGGAGTCGGTGATTGGGGGGTCAGTGATCGGGGGGGTCGGTGATCGGGGGGGGGTCGGTGATCGGGGGGGAGTCGGTGATCGGGGGGTGTCGGTGATCGGGGGGGTCGGTGATCAGGCGAGTCGGTAATCGGGAGATCGGTGACCAGGGGGGAGTCAGTGATTGGGGGGGTCAGTGATTGGGGGTGTCGGTGATCGGGGGTGTCAGCGATCGGGGGGGGTGTCAGTGATCGGGGGGGAGCTGGTGATTGGGGGGGTCGGTGATCGGGGTGGAGTTGGTGATTGGGGGAGTCAGTGATCAGCGGCGTTGGTGATCGGGGGGGTCAATGATCCGGGGGGTCGGTGATTGAGGGGAGTCGGTGATCGGGGGGGGGTCGGTGATCGGGGGGGTCGGTGATCGGGGTGGGTCGGTGATCGGGGGGGGAGTCTGTGATTGGGGGGAGTCGGTGATCGGAGGGGGTCGGTGATCGGGGGGGGGTCAGTGATCGGGGGTGTCTGTCATCGGGGGGGTGGTTCGGGGATCCGGGGGGTGTTGGTGATCGGGGAGGGTCGGTGATCGGGGGGTTCGGTGATCAGCGGGGTCGGCGATTGGGGTGATCGGGGGCTCAGTGATCGGGGGGGTGTCGGTGATCGGCGGGGTTGGTGATCGGGGGGTTGGTGATCTGGGGGGTTGGTCATCGGTGGGGGGTTCGGTGATGGGGGGTCAATCATTGGTGGGGGCTTCGGTGATCCAGGGGGCGTTGATGATCAGGGGGCTCGGTGATCGGGGGTGTCGGTGATTGGGGGTGTCAGTGATCAGGGGGGGGTGTCGGTGATCGGGGGAGTCAGTGATCGGGTGGGTCGTTGATCAGCGGTTTTGGTGATCGGGTGGGTCAGTGATCGGGGTGGGTCGGTGATCGGGGGGGTCGGTGATCGGGGTGGGTCGGTGATCGGGGTGGGTCGGTGATCGGGGGGAGTCGGTGATTGGGGGGTCGGTGATCGGGCCGTGTCAGTGATCGGGGGGGTCGGTGATCGGGGGTCGGTGATCGGGGGGGGGTCGGTGATCGGGGTGATCGGGGTGATCGGGGGTGTCGGTGATCGGGGGCGTTGATGATCGGGGTAATCGGGTGGTCAGTGATCGGGGGAGGTTAGTGATTGGGTGGGCCAGTGTTCGGGGGGGTCAGTGATTGGGGGGTCGGTGATCGGGGGGTCAGTGATCGGGGGGGTCAGTGATCGGGGGGGAGTCGGTGATTGGGGGGGTCGGTGATTGGGGTGGGTCGGTGATCGGGGGGGGTCCGTGATCGGGGGTGTTGGTGGTCGGGGGGGTCGGTGATCGGGGGTGTCGGTGATCGGGGGGTCGGTAATCGGGGGAGTCGTTGATCGGAGGAATCGGTGGTCGGAGGGGTCGGTGATCGGGGTGGGTCGGTGATCGGGGGGGTCCGTGATCGGGGGTGTTGGTGGTCGGGGGGGTCGGTGATCGGGGGTGTCGGTGATCGGGGGGGTCGGTAATCGGGGGAGTCGTTGATCGGAGGAATCGGTGGTCGGGGGGGTCGGTGATCGGGGTGGGTCAGTGATCGGGGGGAGTCGGTGATCGGGGGGTCGGTGATCGGGGCGGGTCGGTGATCGGGGGGGTCAGTGATCGGGGTGGTCGTTGATCAGCGGTTTGGTGATCGGGGTGGGTCAGTGATCGGGGTGGGTCGGTGATCGGGGGGGTCGGTGATCGGGGTGGGTCGGTGATCGGGGTGGGTCGGTGATCGGGGGGAGTCGGTGATTGGGGGGTCGGTGATCGGGCCGTGTCAGTGATCGGGGGGGTCGGTGATCGGGGGGTCGGTGATCGGGGGATCGGTGATCGGGGGGGGTCGGTGATCGGGGTGATCGGGGTGATCGGGGGTGTCGGTGATCGGGGGCGTTGATGATCGGGGTAATCGGGTGGTCAGTGATCGGGGAGGTTAGTGATTGGGTGGGCCAGTGTTCGGGGGGGTCAGTGATTGGGGGGTCGGTGATCGGGGGGTCAGTGATCGGGGGGGGTCAGTGATCGGGGGGAGTCGGTGATTGGGGGGGTCGGTGATTGGGGGGGGTCGGTGATTGGGGTGGGTCAGTGATCGGGGGGGTCCGTGATCGGGGGTGTTGGTGGTCGGGGGGGGTCGGTGATCGGGGGTGTCGGTGATCGGGGGGTCGGTAATCGGGGGAGTCGTTGATCGGAGGAATCGGTGGTCGGGGGGGGTTGGTGATCGGGGTGGGTCAGTAATCGGGGGGGGTCGGTGTCGGGGTGGGTCGGTGATCGGGGGAGTCGGTGATCGGGGGGTCGGTGATCGGGGCGGGTCGGTGATCGGGGGGGTCGGTGATCGGGGGGGTCGGTGATCGGGGTGTGTCAGTGATCGGGGGATCGGTGATTGGCGGTGGGTCAGTGAACAGGGGGGTCGGTGATCGGTGGTGTCGGTGATTGTGGGGTTCGGTGATCTTGGGGGTTGGTGATCGGGTGGAGTCGGTGATCGGGGTGTCGGTGATCGGGGGGGTCGGTGATTGGGGGTCGGTGATCGGGGGGGGTCGGTGATCGGGGGGAGTCGGTGATCGGGGGGTCAGTGATGGGGGAGGTCAGTGGTGGGGGGGTCGGTGATCGGGGGGTCGGTAATCGGGGAAGTCGGTGATCGGGTGTCAGTGATCGGGGGAGTCGGTGATCGGGGGGTCGGTGATCGGGTTGGTGTCAGTGATTGGGGGGGTCGGTGATCGGGGGTGTCGGTGATCGGGGGTGTCAGTGATCTGGGGGGTTGGTGATCGGGGGAGTCGGTGATTGGGGGGTCAGTGATCGGGGGGGGTCGGTGATGGGGGGTCGTTGATCGGGGGTAGTCAGTGATTGGGGGGTTCGGTGATCTTGGGGGTTGGTGATCGGGTGGAGTCGGTGATCGGGGGGTCGGTGATCGGGGGGGTCGGTGATCGGGGGGTCAGTGATGGGGGGGTCGGTGATCGGGGTGGTCGGTGATCGGGGGAGTCGGTGATTGGGTGTCAGTGATCGGAGGGGTCAGTGATCGGGGAGTCGGTGATCGGGGGTGTTGGTGATCGGGGTGGAGTCAGTGATTGAGGGGGTCGGTGACCGGGGGTGTCGGTGATCGGGGGTGTCAGTGATCAGGGGGGTTGGTGATCGGGGGGAGTCGGTGATCGGGGGGTCGGTGATCGGGGTGGTCGCTGATCGAGGGGAGTCGGTGATCGGGGGGGGTCGGTGATCGGGGCTGTCGGTGATCGGGGGAGTCGGTGATTGGGGGGTCAGTGATCGGGGGGGTCGGTGATCGGGGGGGAGTCGGTGATCGGGGGGGTGTCGGTGATCGGGGGGGTCGGTGATCAGGCGAGTCGGTAATCGGGAGATCGGTGATCAGGGGGGAGTCAGTGATTGGGGGATCAGTGATTGGGGGTGTCGGTGATCGGGGGTGTCAGCGATCGGGGGGGGTGTCAGTGATCGGGGGGGAGCCGGTGATTGGGGGGGTCGGTGATCGGGGTGGAGTTGGTGATTGGGGGAGTCAGTGATCAGCGGCGTTGGTGATCGGGGGGGTCGATGATCCGGGGGGTCGGTGATTGAGGGGAGTCGGTGATCGGGGGGGGGTCGGTGATCGGGGGGGTCGGTGATCGGGGGGGGTCGGTGATCGGGGGGGAGTCTGTGATTGGTGGGAGTCGGTGATCGGAGGGATCGGTGATCGGGGGGGGTCAGTGATCGGGGGTGTCTGTCATCGGGGGGGGTTTTGGGGATCCGGGGGGTGTCGGTGATCGGGGAGGGTCGGTGATCGGGGGGTTCGGTGATCAGCGGGGTCGGCGATTGGGGTGATCGGGGGCTCAGTGATCGGGGGGTGTCGGTGATCGGAAGGGTTGGTGATCGGGGGGGTTGGTGATCGGGGGGGTTGGTCATCGGTGGGGGGTTCGGTGATGGGGGGTCAATCATTGGTGGGGGCTTCGGTGATCCAGGGGGGCGTTGGTGATCAGGGGGCTCGGTGATCGGGGGTGTCGGTGATTGGGGGTGTCAGTGATCAGGGGGGGGTGTCGGTGATCGGGGGAGTCAGTGATCGGGTGGGTCGTTGATCAGCGGTTTTGGTGATCGGGTGGGTCAGTGATCGGGTGGGTCGGTGATCGGGGGCTTCGTTGATCGGGGAGGTCAGTGATCCGGGGGGTTCGGTGATCGGGGAGGTCAGTGATCTGGGTGGGTCAGTGATCGGGGGGTCAGTGATCGGGGGGAGGTCGGTGATCGTTGTTGTCAGTGATCGGGGGGGGTCGGTGATCGGGGGGGTCAGTGATCGGGGGGGGTCGGTGATCGGGGTGATCGGGGGGGTCGGTGATCGGGGGCATTGATGATCGGGGTAATCGGGTGGTCAGTGATCGGGGGAGGTTAGTGATCGGGGGGGTCAGTGTTCGGGGGGGTCAGTGATCGGGGGGGTCGGTGATCGGGGGCATTGATGATCGGGGTAATCGGGTGGTCAGTGATCGGGGGAGGTTAGTGATCGGGGGGGTCAGTGTTCGGGGGGGTCAGTGATTGGGGGGGTCGGTGATCGGGGGGAGTCGGTGATTGGGGGGGTCAGTGTTCGGGGGGGTCAGTGATTGGGGGGGTCGGTGATCGGGGGGAGTCGGTGATTGGGGGGGTCGGTGATCGGGGTGGGTCGGTGATCGGGGGGGTCCGTGATCGGGGGTGTTGGTGATCGGGGGGGTCGGTGATCGGGGGGGTCGGTGATCGTGGGGTCGGTAATCGGGGGAGTCGGTGATCGGAGGAATCGGTGTTCGGGGGGGTCGGTGATCGGGGTGGGTCGGTGATCGGGGGGGTCGGTGATCGGGGTGGGTCGGTGATCGGGGGGAGTCGGTGATTGGGGGGTCGGTGATCGGGCCGTGTCAGTGATCGGGGGGGTCGGTGATCGGGGGGTCGGTGATCGGGGGGGGTCGGTGATCGGGGTGATCGGGGTGATCGGGGGTGTCGGTGATCGGCGGCGTTGATGATCGGGGTAATCGGGTGGTCAGTGATCAGGGGAGGTTAGTGATTGGGTGGGCCAGTGTTCGGGGGGGTCAGTGATTGGGGGGTCGGTGATCGGGGGGGTCAGTGATCGGGGGGGTCAGTGATCGGGGGGGAGTCGGTGATTGGGGGGTTCGGTGATTGGGGTGGGTCGGTGATCGGGGGGGGTCCGTGATCGGGGGTGTTGGTGGTCGGGGGGGTCGGTGATCGGGTGTGTCGGTGATCGGGGGGTCGGTAATCGGGGGAGTCGTTGATCGGAGGAATCGGTGGTCGGGGGGGTCGGTGATCGGGGTGGGTCAGTGATCGGGGGGGTCGGTGGTCGGGGTGGTCGCTGATCGGGGGGAGTCGGTGATCGGGGGGTCAGTGATGGGGGAGTCAGTGGTGGGGGGGTCGGTGATCGGGGGGTCGGTGATCGGGGAAGTCGGTGATCGGGTGTCAGTGATCGGGGGAGTCGGTGATCGGGGGGTCGGTGATCGGGTTGGAGTCAGTGATTGGGGGGGTCGGTGATCGGGGGTGTCGGTGATCGGGGGTGTCAGTGATCGGGGGGGTTGGTGATCGGGGGAGTCGGTGATTGGGGGGTCAGTGATCGGGGGTGGTCGGTGATGGGGGGGTCGTTGATCGGGGGTAGTCGGTGATTGGGGGGTTCGGTGATCTTGGGGGTTGGTGATCGGGTGGAGTCGGTGATCGGGGGGTCGGTGATCGGGGGGGTCGGTGATCGGGGGTTCAGTGATGGGGGGGTCGGTGATCGGGGTGGTCGGTGATCGGGGGAGTCGGTGATTGGGTGTCAGTGATCGGAGGGGTCAGTGATCGGGGGAGTCGGTGATCGGGGGTGTTGGTGATCGGGGTGGAGTCAGTGATTGAGGGGGTCGGTGACCGGGGGTGTCGGTGATCGGGGGTGTCAGTGATCAGGGGGGTTGGTGATCGGGGGGAGTCGGTGATCGGGGGGTCGGTGATCGGGGTGGTCGCTGATCGGGGGGAGTCGGTGATCGGGGGGGGTCGGTGATCGGGGCTGTCGGTGATCGGGGGAGTCGGTGATCAGGGGGCTCGGTGATCGGGGGTGTCGGTGATTGGGGGTGTCAGTGATCAGGGGGAGTCAGTGATCGGGTGGGTCGTTGATCAGCGGTTTTGGTGATCGGGTGGGTCAGTGATCGGGTGGGTCGGTGATCGGGGGCTTCGGTGATCGGGGAGGTCAGTGATCCGGGGGGTTCGGTGATCGGGGAGGTCAGTGATCCGGGTGGGTCAGTGATCGGGGGGTCAGTGATCGGGGGGAGGTCGGTGATCGTTGTTGTCAGTGATCGGGGGGGTCGGTGATCGGGGGGGTCAGTGATCGGGGGGGGGTCGGTGATCGGGGTGATCGGGGGGGTCGGTGATCGGGGGCATTGATGATCGGGGTAATCGGGTGGTCAGTGATCTTGGGAGGTTAGTGATCGGGGGGGTCAGTGTTCGGGGGGGTCAGTGATTGGGGGGGTCGGTGATCGGGGGGAGTCGGTGATTGGGGGGGTCGGTGATCGGGGTGGGTCGGTGATCGGGGGGGTCCGTGATTGGGGGTGTTGGTGATCGGGGGGGTCGGTGATCGGGGGGGTCGGTGATCGTGGGGTCGGTAACCGGGGGAGTCGGTGATCGGAGGAATCGGTGTTCGGGGGGGTCGGTGATCGGGGTGGGTCGGTGATCGGGGGGGTCGGTGATCGGGGTGGGTCGGTGATCGGAGGGAGTCGGTGATTGGGGGGTCGGTGATCGGGCCGTGTCAGTGATCGGGGGGGTCGGTGATCGGGGGTTCGGTGATCGGGGGGGTCGGTGATCGGGGTGTGTCAGTGATCGGGGGATCGGTGATTGGGGTAGGTCAGTGATCAGGGGGGTCGGTGATCGGTGGTGTCGGTGATTGTGGGGTTCGGTGATCTTGGGGGTTGGTGATCGGGTGGAGTCGGTGATCGGGGGGTCGGTGATCGGGGGGGTCAGTGATTCGGGGTCGGTGATCGGGGGGGTCGGTGATCGGGGTGTGTCGGTGACCGGGGGGTCAGTGATGGGGGGGTCAGTGATGGGGGGGTCGGTGATCAGGCGGGTCGGTGATCGGGGGAGTCGGTGATCGGGTGTCAGTGATCGGGGGAGTCGGTGATCGGGGGGGTCGGTGATTGGGTTGGAGTCAGTGATTGGGGGGGTCGGTGATCGGGGGTGTCGGTGATCGGGGGTGTCAGTGATCGGGGGGGTTGATGATCGGGGGGAGTCGGTGATCGGGGGGTCAGTGATCGGGGGGGTCGGTGATGGGGGGGTCGTTGATCGGGGCTAGTCGGTGATTGGGGGGTTCGGTGATCTTGGGGGTTGGTGATTGGGTGGAGTCGGTGATCGGGGGTTCAGTGATCGGGGGGGTCGGTGATCGGGGGGTCAGTGATGGGGGGGGCGGTGATCGGGGTGGTCGGTGATCGGGGGAGTCGGTGATTGGGTGTCAGTGATCGGAGGGGTCAGTGATCGGGGGAGTCGGTGATCGGGGGTGTTGGTGATCGGGATGGAGTCAGTGATTGAGGGGGTCGGTGATCGGGGGTGTCGGTGATCGGGGGTGTTAGTGATCAGGGGGGTTGGTGATCGGGGGGAGTCGGTGATCGGGGGGTCGGTGATCGGGGTGGTCGCTGATCGGGGGGAGTCGGTGATCGGGGGGAGTCGGTGATCGGGGCTGTCGGTGATCGGGGGAGTCGGTGATTGGGGGGTCAGTGATCGGGGGGGTCGGTGATCGGGGGGGAGTCGGTGATCGGGGGGTGTCGGTGATCGGGGGGTTTGGTGATCAGGCGAGTCGGTAATCGGGGGATCGGTGATCAGGGGGGAGTCAGTGATTGGGGGGGTCAGTGATTGGGGGTGTCGGTGATCGGGGGTGTCAGCGATCGGGGGGGGTGTCAGTGATCCGGGGGGAGCCGATGATTGGGGGGGTCGGTGATCGGGGTGGAGTT
Organism: Somniosus microcephalus; assembly: GCF_052327205.1. Taxonomy (NCBI): domain Eukaryota; kingdom Metazoa; phylum Chordata; class Chondrichthyes; order Squaliformes; family Somniosidae; genus Somniosus; species Somniosus microcephalus. Next base: position 221,804,268 of record NC_140991.1, read on the forward strand.
GGTGATTGGGGGAGTCAGTGATCAGCGGCGTTGGTGATCGGGGGGGTCGATGATCCGGGGGGTCGGTGATTGAGGGGAGTCGGTGATCGGGGGGGGGTCGGTGATCGGGGGGGTCGGTGATCGGGGGGTGTCGGTGATCGGGGGGGAGTCTGTGATTGGGGGGAGTCGGTGATCGGAGGGGTCGGTGATCGGTGGGGGTCAGTGATCGGGGGTGTCTGTCATCGGGGGGGGGGGTTCGGGGATCCGGGGGGTGTTGGTGATCGGGGAGGGTCGATGATCGGGGGGTTCGGTGATCAGCGGGGTCGGCGATTGGGGTGATCGGGGGCTCAGTGATCGGGGGGTGTCGGTGATCGGCGGGGTTGGTGATCGGGGGGGTTGGTGATCGGGGGGGTTGGTCATCGGTGGGGGGTTCGGTGATGGGGGGTCAATCATTGGTGGGGGCTTCGGTGATCCAGGGGGGCGTTGGTGATCAGGGGGCTCGGTGATCGGGGGTGTCGGTGATTGGGGGTGTCAGTGATCAGGGGGGGGTGTCGGTGATCGGGGGAGTCAGTGATCGGGTAGGTCGTTGATCAGCGGTTTTGATGATCGGGTGGGTCAGTGATCGGGTGGGTCGTTGATCGGGGGCTTCGGTGATCGGGGAGGTCAGTGATCCGGGGGGTTCGGTGATCGGGGAGGTCAGTGATCCGGGTGGGTCAGTGATCGGGGGGTCAGTGATCGGGGGGAGGTCGGTGATCGTTGTTGTCAGTGATCGGGGGGGTCGGTGATCGGGGGGGTCAGTGATCGGGGGGGGTCGGTGATCGGGGTGATCGGGGGGGTCGGTGATCGGGGGCATTGATGATCGGGGTAATCGGGTGGTCAGTGATTGGGGGAGGTTAGTGATCGGGGGGGTCAGTGTTCGGGGGGGTCAGTGATTGGGGGGGTCGGTGATCGGGGGGAGTCGGTGATTGGGGGGGTCGGTGATCGGGGTGGGTCGGTGATCGGGGGTGTTGGTGATCGGGGGTGTTGGTGATCGGGGGGGTCGGTGATCGGGGGGGTCGGTGATCGTGGGGTCGGTAACCGGGGGAGTCGGTGATCGGAGGAATCGGTGTTCGGGGGGGTCGGTGATCGGGGTGTGTCGGTGATCGGGGGGGTCGGTGATCGGGGTGGGTCGGTGATCGGGGGGAGTCGGTGATTGGGGGCTCGGTGATCGGGCCGTGTCAGTGATCGGGGGGGTCGGTGATTGGGGGGTCGGTGATCGGGGGGGTCGGTGATCGGGGTGTGTCAGTGATCGGGGGATCGGTGATTGGGGTGGGTCAGTGATCAGGGGGGTCGGTGATCGGTGGTGTCGGTGATTGTGGGGTTCGGTGATCTTGGGGGTTGGTGATTGGGTGGAGTCGGTGATCGGGGGGTCGGTGATCGGGGGGGTCAGTGATTCGGGGTCGGTGATCGGGGGGGTCGGTGATCGGGGGGAGTCGGTGACCGGGGGGTCAGTGATGGGGGGGTCAGTGATGGGGGGGTCGGTGATCAGGCGGGTCGGTGATCGGGGGAGTCGGTGATCGGGTGTCAGTGATCGGGGGAGTCGGTGATCGGGGGGTCGGTGATCGGGTTGGAGTCAGTGATTGGGGGGGTCGGTGATCGGGGGTGTCGGTGATCGGGGGTGTCAGTGATCGGGGGGGTTGATGATCGGGGGGAGTCGGTGATCGGGGGGTCAGTGATCGGGGGGGTCGGTGATGGGGGGGTCGTTGATCGGGGCTAGTCGGTGATTGGGGGGTTCGGTGATCTTGGGGGTTGGTGATTGGGTGGAGTCGGTGATCGGGGGGTCAGTGATCGGGGGGGTCGGTGATCGGGGGGTCAGTGATGGGGGGGTCGGTGATCGGGGTGGTCGGTGATCGGGGGAGTCGGTGATTGGGTGTCAGTGATCGGAGGGGTCAGTGATCGGGGGAGTCGGTGATCGGGGGTGTTGGTGATCGGGGTGGAGTCAGTGATTGAGGGGGTCGGTGACCGGGGGTGTCGGTGATCGGGGGTGTCAGTGATCAGGGGGTTGGTGATCGGGGGGAGTCGGTGATCGGGGGGTCGGTGATCGGGGTGGTCGCTGATCGAGGGGAGTCGGTGATCGGGGGGGGTCGGTGATCGGGGCTGTCGGTGATCGGGGGAGTCGGTGATTGGGGGGTCAGTGATCGGGGGGGTCGGTGATCGGGGGGGAGTCGGTGATCGGGGGGTGTCGGTGATCGGGGGGGTCGGTGATCAGGCGAGTCGGTAATCGGGAGATCGGTGATCAGGGGGGAGTCAGTGATTGGGGGATCAGTGATTGGGGGTGTCGGTGATCGGGGGTGTCAGCGATCGGGGGGGGTGTCAGTGATCGGGGGGAGCCGGTGATTGGGGGGGTCGGTGATCGGGGTGGAGTTGGTGATTGGGGGAGTCAGTGATCAGCGGCGTTGGTGATCGGGGGGGTCGATGATCCGGGGGGTCGGTGATTGAGGGGAGTCGGTGATCGGGGGGGGGTCGGTGATCGGGGGGGTCGGTGATCGGGGGGGGTCGGTGATCGGGGGGGAGTCTGTGATTGGTGGGAGTCGGTGATCGGAGGGATCGGTGATCGGGGGGGGTCAGTGATCGGGGGTGTCTGTCATCGGGGGGGGTTTTGGGGATCCGGGGGGTGTCGGTGATCGGGGAGGGTCGGTGATCGGGGGGTTCGGTGATCAGCGGGGTCGGCGATTGGGGTGATCGGGGGCTCAGTGATCGGGGGGTGTCGGTGATCGGAAGGGTTGGTGATCGGGGGGGTTGGTGATCGGGGGGGTTGGTCATCGGTGGGGGGTTCGGTGATGGGGGGTCAATCATTGGTGGGGGCTTCGGTGATCCAGGGGGGCGTTGGTGATCAGGGGGCTCGGTGATCGGGGGTGTCGGTGATTGGGGGTGTCAGTGATCAGGGGGGGGTGTCGGTGATCGGGGGAGTCAGTGATCGGGTGGGTCGTTGATCAGCGGTTTTGGTGATCGGGTGGGTCAGTGATCGGGTGGGTCGGTGATCGGGGGCTTCGGTGATCGGGGAGGTCAGTGATCCGGGGGGTTCGGTGATCGGGGAGGTCAGTGATCTGGGTGGGTCAGTGATCGGGGGGTCAGTGATCGGGGGGAGGTCGGTGATCGTTGTTGTCAGTGATCGGGGGGGGTCGGTGATCGGGGGGGTCAGTGATCGGGGGGGGTCGGTGATCGGGGTGATCGGGGGGGTCGGTGATCGGGGGCATTGATGATCGGGGTAATCGGGTGGTCAGTGATCGGGGGAGGTTAGTGATCGGGGGGGTCAGTGTTCGGGGGGGTCAGTGATCGGGGGGGTCGGTGATCGGGGGCATTGATGATCGGGGTAATCGGGTGGTCAGTGATCGGGGGAGGTTAGTGATCGGGGGGGTCAGTGTTCGGGGGGGTCAGTGATTGGGGGGGTCGGTGATCGGGGGGAGTCGGTGATTGGGGGGGTCAGTGTTCGGGGGGGTCAGTGATTGGGGGGGTCGGTGATCGGGGGGAGTCGGTGATTGGGGGGGTCGGTGATCGGGGTGGGTCGGTGATCGGGGGGGTCCGTGATCGGGGGTGTTGGTGATCGGGGGGGTCGGTGATCGGGGGGGTCGGTGATCGTGGGGTCGGTAATCGGGGGAGTCGGTGATCGGAGGAATCGGTGTTCGGGGGGGTCGGTGATCGGGGTGGGTCGGTGATCGGGGGGGTCGGTGATCGGGGTGGGTCGGTGATCGGGGGGAGTCGGTGATTGGGGGGTCGGTGATCGGGCCGTGTCAGTGATCGGGGGGGTCGGTGATCGGGGGGTCGGTGATCGGGGGGGGTCGGTGATCGGGGTGATCGGGGTGATCGGGGGTGTCGGTGATCGGCGGCGTTGATGATCGGGGTAATCGGGTGGTCAGTGATCAGGGGAGGTTAGTGATTGGGTGGGCCAGTGTTCGGGGGGGTCAGTGATTGGGGGGTCGGTGATCGGGGGGGTCAGTGATCGGGGGGGTCAGTGATCGGGGGGGAGTCGGTGATTGGGGGGTTCGGTGATTGGGGTGGGTCGGTGATCGGGGGGGGTCCGTGATCGGGGGTGTTGGTGGTCGGGGGGGTCGGTGATCGGGTGTGTCGGTGATCGGGGGGTCGGTAATCGGGGGAGTCGTTGATCGGAGGAATCGGTGGTCGGGGGGGTCGGTGATCGGGGTGGGTCAGTGATCGGGGGGGTCGGTGGTCGGGGTGGTCGCTGATCGGGGGGAGTCGGTGATCGGGGGGTCAGTGATGGGGGAGTCAGTGGTGGGGGGGTCGGTGATCGGGGGGTCGGTGATCGGGGAAGTCGGTGATCGGGTGTCAGTGATCGGGGGAGTCGGTGATCGGGGGGTCGGTGATCGGGTTGGAGTCAGTGATTGGGGGGGTCGGTGATCGGGGGTGTCGGTGATCGGGGGTGTCAGTGATCGGGGGGGTTGATGATCGGGGGGAGTCGGTGATCGGGGGGTCAGTGATCGGGGGGGTCGGTGATGGGGGGGTCGTTGATCGGGGCTAGTCGGTGATTGGGGGGTTCGGTGATCTTGGGGGTTGGTGATTGGGTGGAGTCGGTGATCGGGGGGTCAGTGATCGGGGGGGTCGGTGATCGGGGGGTCAGTGATGGGGGGGTCGGTGATCGGGGTGGTCGGTGATCGGGGGAGTCGGTGATTGGGTGTCAGTGATCGGAGGGGTCAGTGATCGGGGGAGTCGGTGATCGGGGGTGTTGGTGATCGGGGTGGAGTCAGTGATTGAGGGGGTCGGTGACCGGGGGTGTCGGTGATCGGGGGTGTCAGTGATCAGGGGGGTTGGTGATCGGGGGGAGTCGGTGATCGGGGGGTCGGTGATCGGGGTGGTCGCTGATCGAGGGGAGTCGGTGATCGGGGGGGGTCGGTGATCGGGGCTGTCGGTGATCGGGGGAGTCGGTGATTGGGGGGTCAGTGATCGGGGGGGTCGGTGATCGGGGGGGAGTCGGTGATCGGGGGGTGTCGGTGATCGGGGGGGTCGGTGATCAGGCGAGTCGGTAATCGGGAGATCGGTGATCAGGGGGGAGTCAGTGATTGGGGGATCAGTGATTGGGGGTGTCGGTGATCGGGGGTGTCAGCGATCGGGGGGGGTGTCAGTGATCGGGGGGGAGCCGGTGATTGGGGGGGTCGGTGATCGGGGTGGAGTTGGTGATTGGGGGAGTCAGTGATCAGCGGCGTTGGTGATCGGGGGGGTCGATGATCCGGGGGGTCGGTGATTGAGGGGAGTCGGTGATCGGGGGGGGGTCGGTGATCGGGGGGGTCGGTGATCGGGGGGGGTCGGTGATCGGGGGGGAGTCTGTGATTGGTGGGAGTCGGTGATCGGAGGGATCGGTGATCGGGGGGGGTCAGTGATCGGGGGTGTCTGTCATCGGGGGGGGTTTTGGGGATCCGGGGGGTGTCGGTGATCGGGGAGGGTCGGTGATCGGGGGGTTCGGTGATCAGCGGGGTCGGCGATTGGGGTGATCGGGGGCTCAGTGATCGGGGGGTGTCGGTGATCGGAAGGGTTGGTGATCGGGGGGGTTGGTGATCGGGGGGGTTGGTCATCGGTGGGGGGTTCGGTGATGGGGGGTCAATCATTGGTGGGGGCTTCGGTGATCCAGGGGGGCGTTGGTGATCAGGGGGCTCGGTGATCGGGGGTGTCGGTGATTGGGGGTGTCAGTGATCAGGGGGGGGTGTCGGTGATCGGGGGAGTCAGTGATCGGGTGTCAGTGATCGGGGGAGTCGGTGATCGGGGGGGGTCGGTGATTGGGTTGGAGTCAGTGATTGGGGGGGTCGGTGATCGGGGGTGTCGGTGATCGGGGGTGTCAGTGATCGGGGGGGTTGATGATCGGGGGGAGTCGGTGATCGGGGGGTCAGTGATTCGGGGTCGGTGATCGGGGGGGTCGGTGATCGGGGGGAGTCGGTGACCGGGGGGTCAGTGATGGGGGGGTCAGTGATGGGGGGGTCGGTGATCAGGCGGGTCGGTGATCGGGGGAGTCGGTGATCGGGTGTCAGTGATCGGGGGAGTCGGTGATCGGGGGGGGTCGGTGATTGGGTTGGAGTCAGTGATTGGGGGGGTCGGTGATCGGGGGTGTCGGTGATCGGGGGTGTCAGTGATTGGGGGGGTCGGTGATCGGGGGGAGTCGGTGATTGGGGGGGTCGGTGATCGGGGTGGGTCGGTGATCGGGGGTGTTGGTGATCGGGGGTGTTGGTGATCGGGGGGGTCGGTGATCGGGGGGGTCGGTGATCGTGGGGTCGGTAACCGGGGGAGTCGGTGATCGGAGGAATCGGTGTTCGGGGGGGTCGGTGATCGGGGTGTGTCGGTGATCGGGGGGGTCGGTGATCGGGGTGGGTCGGTGATCGGGGGGAGTCGGTGATTGGGGGCTCGGTGATCGGGCCGTGTCAGTGATCGGGGGGGTCGGTGATTGGGGGGTCGGTGATCGGGGGGGTCGGTGATCGGGGTGTGTCAGTGATCGGGGGATCGGTGATTGGGGTGGGTCAGTGATCAGGGGGGTCGGTGATCGGTGGTGTCGGTGATTGTGGGGTTCGGTGATCTTGGGGGTTGGTGATTGGGTGGAGTCGGTGATCGGGGGTCGGTGATCGGGGGGGTCAGTGATTCGGGGTCGGTGATCGGGGGGGTCGGTGATCGGGGGGAGTCGGTGACCGGGGGGTCAGTGATGGGGGGGTCAGTGATGGGGGGGTCGGTGATCAGGCGGGTCGGTGATCGGGGGAGTCGGTGATCGGGTGTCAGTGATCGGGGGAGTCGGTGATCGGGGGGGGTCGGTGATTGGGTTGGAGTCAGTGATTGGGGGGGTCGGTGATCGGGGGTGTCGGTGATCGGGGGTGTCAGTGATCGGGGGGGTTGATGATCGGGGGGAGTCGGTGATCGGGGGGTCAGTGATCGGGGGGGTCGGTGATGGGGGGGTCGTTGATCGGGGCTAGTCGGTGATTGGGGGGTTCGGTGATCTTGGGGGTTGGTGATTGGGTGGAGTCGGTGATCGGGGGGTCAGTGATCGGGGGGGTCGGTGATCGGGGGGTCAGTGATGGGGGGGTCGGTGATCGGGGTGGTCGGTGATCGGGGGAGTCGGTGATTGGGTGTCAGTGATCGGAGGGGTCAGTGATCGGGGGAGTCGGTGATCGGGGGTGTTGGTGATCGGGGTGGAGTCAGTGATTGAGGGGGTCGGTGACCGGGGGTGTCGGTGATCGGGGGTGTCAGTGATCAGGGGGGTTGGTGATCGGGGGGAGTCGGTGATCGAGGGGTCGGTGATCGGGGTGGTCGCTGATCGAGGGGAGTCGGTGATCGGGGGGGGTCGGTGATCGGGGCTGTCGGTGATCGGGGGAGTCGGTGATTGGGGGGTCAGTGATCGGGGGGGTCGGTGATCGGGGGGGAGTCGGGGATCGGGGGGTGTCGGTGATCGGGGGGGTCGGTGATCAGGCGAGTCGGTAATCGGGAGATCGGTGATCAGGGGGGAGTCAGTGATTGGGGGATCAGTGATTGGGGGTGTCGGTGATCGGGGGTGTCAGCGATCGGGGGGGGTGTCAGTGATCGGGGGGAGCCGGTGATTGGGGGAGTCAGTGATCAGCGGCGTTGGTGATCGGGGGGGTCGATGATCCGGGGGGTCGGTGATTGAGGGGAGTCGGTGATCGGGGGGGGGTCGGTGATCGGGGGGGTCGGTGATCGGGGGGGGTCGGTGATCGGGGGGGAGTCTGTGATTGGTGGGAGTCGGTGATCGGAGGGATCGGTGATCGGGGGGGGTCAGTGATCGGGGGTGTCTGTCATCGGGGGGGGTTTTGGGGATCCGGGGGGTGTCGGTGATCGGGGAGGGTCGGTGATCGGGGGGTTCGGTGATCAGCGGGGTCGGCGATTGGGGTGATCGGGGGCTCAGTGATCGGGGGGTGTCGGTGATCGGAAGGGTTGGTGATCGGGGGGGTTGGTGATCGGGGGGGTTGGTCATCGGTGGGGGGTTCGGTGATGGGGGGTCAATCATTGGTGGGGGCTTCGGTGATCCAGGGGGGCGTTGGTGATCAGGGGGCTCGGTGATCGGGGGTGTCGGTGATTGGGGGTGTCAGTGATCAGGGGGGGGTGTCGGTGATCGGGGGAGTCAGTGATCGGGTGGGTCGTTGATCAGCGGTTTTGGTGATCGGGTGGGTCAGTGATCGGGTGGGTCGGTGATCGGGGGCTTCGGTGATCGGGGAGGTCAGTGATCCGGGGGGTTCGGTGATCGGGGAGGTCAGTGATCTGGGTGGGTCAGTGATCGGGGGGTCAGTGATCGGGGGGAGGTCGGTGATCGTTGTTGTCAGTGATCGGGGGGGGTCGGTGATCGGGGGGGTCAGTGATCGGGGGGGGTCGGTGATCGGGGTGATCGGGGGGGTCGGTGATCGGGGGCATTGATGATCGGGGTAATCGGGTGGTCAGTGATCGGGGGAGGTTAGTGATCGGGGGGGTCAGTGTTCGGGGGGGTCAGTGATCGGGG